>NC_091128.1:71954321-72254321 GCF_040183065.1 Periplaneta americana | reverse complement strand
TGAAGCACAGTTCACACGAGATGGCATAACAAATTTCCACAATCAGCATGTATGGGCGTATGAAAACCCACGTGCAACTGTTCCATCTCATCACCAGGTGCGGTTCTCCCTCAACATGTGGGCCGGTATCATTGGTGATCGATTAGTTGGACCCCATGTACTTGCAAACAGACTTACTGGGCAGGCGTACACAAACTTCCTGGAAAACACCATACCTCATGTTTTAGAAGACACTCCACTGATCAATCGTCAACACATTCACTTCTTGCATGATGGCGCTTCTGCACACTTGAGTCGTACGGCTCGCCGGTACTTGGATCGAAGGTTTCCTGATCGATGGATAGGTGGAGGTGGCCCAATTGTTTGGCCTCCACGCTCACCTGATCTTAACCCTATCGATTTCTACTTGTGGGGCCATTTAAAATCATTGGTTTATTCGTCTCCGGTGCCTGATTTGGAATCCCTTCGGAATCGAATTGTGGCATGTTCTGAGGACATACGCAATACTCCTGGAGTTTGGGATCGTGTTCGCAGGTCAATGAGACATCGATGTGAGGTCTGTATTCAAGCAGGAGGTGAACATTTTGAACATCTTCTGTAATGACAACAACGTGCGGAAAGAAAAACGTTCCGGCGAATTTAAATGTTGTGAAGGCCATAACTCGGAAATGAAGCATTTCCGGACACATGTTGTAATGAACTATTTTGATTGTCTACATGTAGGAAATACATACCTGAAATTATGCCCCGTATTTTTTAAACACCCTGTATAAGATCCGTATTTAGGGCGGGCTGGGTGGACTTACAGCTCTCCCAGTGATGACATCAATTTCTACTAATCAATGCTATAAATCCAAGGCATTTCTACTAAATTATACTAATCAATACTATAGATCCAAGACATTTCTACTTATTTCTACTAATCAATACTACAAAATAAATCCAAGGCATTTTCAGGGTATTTTACCAAGTTCCTATAGTGGCTGCGACATAAGTAATATTTATATTTTTTTTTTTTTACTATTCCTTGTATAATTTTAAGGTTTTTTGTACCTATTCTATAAGTAGGCTACTGTTTATTTAAGAAAGTTGATAAAATATAACAAATCTGATATTCCATTTAATTAACCATATTTTATAGTGCATGCAAAAATATTTACTTGCTCAAAGTATTTTTTTTCTTAACTAATGGAGGGTACTTGACTATTCGTCATATAAATTTGAGGCTTTTTATATCTATTTCATAAGCATTGTTTATTTCAAAAGTTAATAAAACATCAAAAATTCGATACTCCATTAAATTAACCATATTTTATAGAGCTTGAAAAAAGTAACTGAAGAGTTCAGAGCCATAGTGGGCCAAGTGCCATTCATTAAATATGGAGAATGCAGGAGTTAAAGTTAAATGAATACCGTAGTTTAATGAAGATTTATATATAATTTAGTTTTAATATGCATACTTTATATTACTTGCTATATGCATAATTAAATTTTGATATTCACTTAATTTTAACCCTTGTTTTTCTCCGTTCTTAATATATGGCGCTTGGCCCACTATAGCTCTCAACCCTTCAATTCAGCTTGATGGCTTTAACATTGTAGAATCCTTTAGAATTTGAAAGTTTAGAACCGTGCTAAAAACTGAAGTGTCGAAAAATCATTTTTAAAGCGTACAACGAAGCATTTAAAGAGCGTAGCCATTTATTTTTGCAGTAAAATGAAAAATTACCACAAATGATCGAAATGTCACCCGTTTTCCCCTTTACTTCTGAAACTTTTGCAACAAGGAAAGATAGCGACAGTGACCCATATACTAAGCACCGAAGAGCTCACGAATTACTTATCCATGTATTGATGTCTCATTCAGTCCTAGAGATGAAGCCTATTTGACAGCAAGAAAATACTTGGAAGCGAACAGTCCTGGCGAGCTGGAGTCCGTTGGCTGGAAGCTGGTGGCTCTTGAGCTCAATTTGTGTGTGAGAAATTGCACGACGTTTTCTAGTCATCCCGTTGTCACGGTTGGTTGCCCAGCAACACCACAACAATCAACCGCTCATTGACAGCAGAACGTGCTGCTATTACACTTTCTCGGCTGCCCGCACGATTCCCGAGGGCACAGGAATTTCCTGTTGCATCACAGGCTTTGTGGAAAAGCGACACATGTACTAAATCTTAGCTTAATGAAATTATTTTACCTAGCTAGGACAATAAGTACAGATTACCAGATTTATTTTCATTAGTAAATTTATCACAGATAATTAAAATATACAATAAATGTACCTATTCTAAGTGATAATGTTTTCTTTTGGTGGAGCCATACAGCTTGGAGTATTGAAAATCTGGTGACATTTTTTTTCTCTGCAATAAATAACTCTGTAATTTTCAAATTTTATATAGGCTACTCAATACACACCATCTCTGCAATTGCATACCACTTTCATATTTAGTAAAACTATTACCATAATGGGTAATTAGCAATAGAAAATAGCAGCTGCATTTCGTGTACTGACACACCGCTTCCCTGATAATTTCTACAAATAGCAATATTTAAAAGTGATACTTTTTTCCTTTTATTTCTGAATGTCAAATAAACAACATCACATACAATCATTGAAACACCTTCAGTAGGAATAATTTAATATTATTTTGAAGTCAAATATTTTTAATTTCATTAGAGCAAAAATAAAAAAAAAAAATAGGTATATTTGTATATACTGTTTAAACGTTAAAACCGATGGTTTTAGGTAGGTTTGTTTACAAGTATGAAGTACAGTTACATGCAAAATTTCAGTGCAATATCTTACAAACTATTTTAATTACTTGGGAAACCGTTTTAATAAATATAAGTTAGGCCTGCGGGTGTCATTTTGTATTGACTATTACACTTTTACTACGTCATACTGCTTTTGACCAGTAAAACTGTACGGAATTACGTTTTTCAACCTTTCAAAGCTGCTTATCCTAAACTTTTATCACCTCCCTAGCATTTGTTTGTTTTCAAAACTTCCCTAGAATTTGTTTGCCAACATTGCACTTTTAATAATTGTACCTTTTAAAATGATTCATGTTTATTTCATCGTCCTTATTTAAAACTTTTCTATCATTTATCTTGTTTTTATTATTTAGGTTATGTTAGCCTATAGCTTCTGCTGTATGATATTATGGATAGTCACGCATCAGAGATTGTTTAATATTTATTCATAATTGAAGAGAAATGCAACTGTTTTAATAAAAATGAAATTGAATCAACAAAGCCTTCTTGATTAGTACAATAATACATTTTTAAGACAATTTAGTATTTTATTAAGTCAATTAATATTTTATTGTATTAGGGTATTTTATTTATTCTTATCTTTATGTAGTCTATTTTCTTCTAATCATGTAAAAGTCAATTAAGTCCCACTCGAGTTTTTATTTCCTCTAGATAAATCAAAACCTCTAGTGAGATTATTGTAGATAATTACCCATGTGGAAAAAAACATCAACACAGAATAAGGTAGAAGAAACTGCAGGAAACTTAACAACGAACTAAGAAGAGAAACTGATAAGGCGAAGGAAGACTGGATAAAAAAGAAATCGAAAGAAATAGAGGATCTGGAGAGAAAAGGAAGATATGATCTCATGTATCGCGAAGTAAAATGTTTGCACTTCACAAATAAGAAAAGCAAATCCATGTGGTTAATCGAGGAAGAAATCCAAAATGAAATAACAGACAAACAAGGAATACTCAACAGATGGACGAAATATGTGGAAGAGTTATAAGAGGCAGAGAATCGTCCAGATGTCTTGGCTATAGAAGACGAAGAAGCCGTATCAGAAGACGAAAAAAGATTTTCTATTTTAAGGGAAGAAGTTGAACTAGCGTTAAGGAAATGAAGAATGGGAAAGCAACAGAAGTTGATAAAATCCCCATTGAATTAGTGAAATGCTTGGGTAAAGATAAGAAGGAAATTCTATCATTATGCAGCGAAATATATGAGAAAGTCGACTGGCCTGAAGATTTACGGAGACAGTGTTGATTCTAATACCGAAAAAAAATAATGCCAAGATATGTAAGGACTTCAGGACTATCAGCATGATATCGAACTCGGCGAAGATTCTTCTGCGAACACTGAATCGACGTTTATATTCTAAAATGGAAGAACAACTGGAAGGAGAGCAGTTTGGCTTCAGGATGGGGAAAAGGTACGAGAAGTGCGATGGACTGCTACGAACAATCGGCGAAAGATACATAGAGAACAATAAAGATCTGTATATAGTATTTGTGGACCTAGAAAAGACGTTTGAATGGATTAAACTGATGGGGATTCTAAAGGAAATTGGCGTGGATTGGAAAGAGAGGAGGCTCTTCAGTAACCTTTATATGAAACAACGAGTGAAAGTCAGGATAGGAGAAGAAACGTCAAAAGGAAGTGAAATAGGAAGAGGAATACGACAAGGACGCCCTTTATCACCTACCCTGTTCAAAATCTACTTGGAGGATTTAGTAAAGAACTGTTTTCAGAACATGGGAGGAGTGATAGTAGGAGGAAGAAGAATAAATTGCTGATGATATGGCGTTGTTAGCAGAAGACGAGATGGTACTAAGGACTATGCAAGTGGAGCTAAACGATAGCTCTGAGCAGTATGAAATGAAGATAAATATCAACAAGACGAAGACCATGGTCATAAGAAGAAAAGTATAGAAGGTAGACTTGCGAATTCTAAATGAGGCGGTAGAGCAAGTGGACAGCTTTGAATACTTGGAGTGTACTATAATAAGCAGTAATATAAGTTGCTGTCAAGAAGAAGAAGTCAAAAGGTGAATAGCAATGGCAAAGGAAGCTTTTAATAGAAAAAGAAGCATCTTTTGCGGATCTCTGGAGAAAGAACTAAGGAAGAGACTAGTAAAGTTCTTTGTGTGGAGTGTAGCATTTTATGGGGCAGAAATATGAACATTAAGACGAAGTGAAAAGAAGCATTTGAAATATGGATATGTAGAAGAATGGGGCGTGTGAAATGGACAGACAGAATAAGAAACGTAGCTGTGTTGGAAATTGTGGATGAAGAAAGAATGATGCTGAAACTAGATGAGAAGAAACTTCCTTCTGAAGGATGCACTGGAAGGAATGTGAACGGGAGAAGAGTTCGGGGCAGAAGAAAATATCAGATGATAGAAGTCATTAAGATATATATGGATCATATGAGGAGACAAAGAGGAAGGCATAAAATAGAAAAGACTGGAGAATGCTGGGTTTGCAGTGAAAAACCACCCCTTTGGGAGAACACTATTAATGAATGAATGAACGGTAATAGTATCATTAAATCTAAAAATAGTACACAATTTAAGAAATTGAGAAATTGCATTATATATTAGATTTCAAGGTTAGACTTAGTCTATTCATTTCCGAGAAAAAATATATTAAATTTTACCCATTTTTAATTTCTCAAAGCTGCATGCACTCTTTCAGCAAATTCAAGTTCATAGTTCTGATCTAAGAAGTGCCATTACAGATGGTTGAGTAAAAACATATTTTTATTCATTTGATTAATTTTTAAATATGACAATAAAATTAATGAAAATGTTATTTGAGTAGTTTTTTTTATTTCTATGTATAATTGTTGTATATTTTATTTCGGGTAATAATATTGGTATTTCATTACCTTTATTTGTTTTTACCACAACGTAAATTACTTAGCCTAATGTTTAAAGTCGAATTAAAATATTATTTAAACTTTAATGGAATTGAATTGAATTTAAAATGTTTAAGAAGACCTTACGGCATGACAGTGAGATACAAATAAATATAAATACAAAATAATGTCATATTTTTTCCTCGGGTTGCTAGAAACCATTCTGCCTGAACCATCCACTGTTATACTTGCGTATGCATTTCTCCCATCGCTTCTCAAATTCCCTTTTTCCATGTGATAAGTTGTGTCGCAGACTCAATGTTCCCTGACAAAAATATTTGCCTCAGCCATCCCAACTACCTATCTCAGTTTGGTATTAGGTTATTAAACACCCTATATAGTGTTGGTAGTACAATGTCATGTAACTTTTAAAATGTTGTACAAAGAGTTGTTCACTGTTTGATTAAGAATTCACCATTCCTCCGACAAACGTGTATGTGTGTAATAAGAAAACTACGTAGCACATGCACATAAACTGTGCCTCTTCATAAAAACAGTCCTTTGAGTTTAACATATACCTCTCTCCCTCTAATTACTGCAGATAGCAAACTCTTAACTATTGTGTGCAAGGCCATCAATGAAATTACGTTTACCAAATTTTACTCTGTGTTTATTAAACGAATATGAAATAAAAAGATTACAGAGTCAGTTTCACATTAAACCACTTTTTATTTCCTCTCAGATCTTTAACTTGAACTGATCGCCATTTTTTTTAGGTATAAACAAGTTAATAAATATTTAATCGTGTACAGGGTCACTTGTTACTTTCCCATCATTGTAACCTCGATGTAGTATAAATGTTGACAGTCTCTATTGTCATATAAATATGTAATATGTCTCCAGTTACAGACCTAAAAATCATGGAAACATTCGTAAAGAATTTTGCTCAAAGTCAATATAAATGACAATTTGTTCTTCAATTTGTATATTAAATAAAATTCACTTCGTACCTAATACTATATTCAATAATCATACATAGTGTCAACAATATAAGTAGCGAAAATTTTACAAGCGATATAAGTAATTTTTTAGTTGGATGTTTAAGACGCTGTATCAACTACCAGGTTATATTTTAGCAGCGATAGAAATGGTGACGGCAAAATATCATTTTGGCAGATGAAGTCGAGGTTTCGCCACAGATTACCTAACATTCGTCTTAGGTTGGGGAAAACCTGGGAAAAAATGAAAAATAAATATTCAGCCCAAGTGGGAAAGGAACTGTAGCCCGAGAGCAGCCTAGGAAGGGCAAAGAAAATGTGCTATCGCCCGAGCTGCGATGATGTGAAAAGGAAAAGGTTCTAATAGACGTTTTTAATATTCAGATATATGAGGTATACAAGGGAAAAACATAACTTTTTTTTAACATGTAATAACATTTTAGAATTCTTTAAACATATAAATTTCAGTCATGGAAATTAATTACTTCTTACTATCGCTATCAGTAAACGGTTAGTCACCACTTGTGGGTTTTTCTGGACATGATACATTCAATTTTCTTCCGCATAACTCCACAAATACAGACAGTTACAGACTGAAGAATGTAAGTGGATCGTTTCCCAGAAAAGTCTACTATGTCATAACTTACACATCACAGATCAAATTCTATACTAGTGGTACACTCAATACCAAGGCGTCCACCACTGTGGAGTAACGGTTAGCATGTCTCACCGTGAATTGAGCGAGCCCGAATTCAAATCCTGGTTGGAACCAGTAACGTGATTGAAGTTTTTTCACTCAACCCATTAAGACCGCTAGACCCTGGACTCATTTCGCTGGAATTATCACTTTCATTGCACTTAGATGCTAGATAAATATCGCAGTTCATAAAGTGTGGTAAAATAAACTAATTAAAATAGTAAATATCAAGACATGTTAAACTAAAAAATAAACATTACTGTAATATCTAATTCTATTTCTATTAGGTATATGTTCAGTACAAGGCAGTACGAAATATCAATAAAGTATTTATTTACTTACTTATTTACTTTCTTACTTACTTATTTACTTCCTTACTTACTTATTTACTTCCTTACTTACTTCCTTATTTACTTCCTTACTTACTTCCTTACTTACTTCCTTATTTACTTACTTATTTACTTTCTTTCTTACTTATTTACTTTCTTTCTTACTTACTCACTTATTTACTTTCTTTCTTACTTACTCACTTATTTACTTTCTTTCTTACTTATTTACTTTCTTTCTTACTTATTTACTTTCTTTCTTACTTACTTACTTATTTACTTTCTTTCTTACTTACTTATTTACTTTCTTTCTTACTTATTTACTTTCTTTCTTACTTACTTACTTATTTACTTTCTTTCTTACTTACTTACTTATTTACTTTCTTTCTTACTTACTTACTTATTTACTTTCTTTCTTACTTACTTACTTATTTACTTTCTTTCTTACTTACTTATTTACTTTCTTTCTTACTTATTTACTTTATCTACTTTCTTACTTATTTACTTTATTTATTTATTTATTTATTTATTTATTTATTTATTTACTTATTTACTCATTCACTCATTTACTCATTTACTCATTTACTCATTTATTTATTTATTTATTTATTTATTTATTTATTTATTTATTTATTTATTTATTGCTGATCAACAGCCGTTGGCCAATTATAGTCGAGCTCAGTAATACAATAAAAACATATAATACAAATGTTATAATGTGTTACAGGTTTAAAAACAATATTTTATAATATTAATAAAGAAATAGAATGAACAAGCTTACTACTGATAATGTTAATTTAAAAAAGCATATAAATGAATTAATATACAGTATATGCGAGATTATATAGAAAAATAAAAAATGGTTACAGAATATCACAATTTAAATCACTTAACAATTCAATAGCCACCCAGAACAAGGTTGTAACCAGCAAATATTTAAATTCTTAAAAAATGAGGAAAAACAGATTGTATTGTTACATACTTTTAATTTTTTAAGCAAGGTTGACAATCAAACAAGTCTCCTGATTTTAATACGAGTACAAGTATTTCACATAGCGCATCATTAACAACCATTACTCACGAAAAATTCAACTTATTAGAAATAATTAGGGTTACAACCTTGTTCTGGGCGGCTATTCAATTAGCCACTACTATATATTAAATGGATCGAAATCACAACCCTGCATATTAGCATTTTATGCACCTAGAGAAAGGAGAAAGAGATTTAGAATTTGTAGTGCAGAAAATTTTGTGAACTCATGATTCTTAAGAAGCAACACGAAAGTTGACATTAGTTATGAAAGATTCACATCTTTTATGACATTACAAAAGAATGTGTAATCAAGTTCGTGTCATCTAACATATTATAAACTTCGACATTTAAAGTATTCACTATTTACCTCATAGCTATTACCAGGAAATATGGACATAAGGATATATATTTTTTTTAATTTCCAATTTGACCGAATCAGTAGTTGTAAAAGAGTTCCAAACTACAGATGCATATTCAATAATAATAATAATAATAATAATAATAATAATAATAATAATAATAATAATAATAATAATAATAATAATAATAATGATAATAATAATGATAATAATAATAATAATAATAATAATAATAATAATAATAATAAAATTTATAGAGTAATTTCCTATAACACAGTAGCATTTCTCCCCCCAAAAACTTCATTTTTCTATAATCTCATATTCTGCTGCATCCCTCTCTATTAGTCCACGTCTATCCATTTTTATGACGGACATCAACTATCCACTTTACATTACTCTTCACTTTTCTTCTCGTTTTCTAAAATTTTTCTTGCTGACGTTTCATTTGACTGTCTTTAGAAGGCCTATGTCTAAGCTACCTTACTCTTTTTTCATATATTACTTACTTATTTATGACTTTTAAGCAATCCAGAGATTCATTGGCACCCTCACATAAGCCCAGCATCGGTCCCTATCCTGAGCAAGATTAATCCAGTCTCTGTCATCATATCCCACCTCCTTCAAATCCATTTTAATATCATCCTCCCATCTATGTCTCGGCCTCCCCAAAGCTCTTATTCTCTCCGGCTTCCCAACTAACATTCTATATGCATTTATGAATTCGTCTATACGTGCTACATGCCCTGCCCATCTCAAACGTCTGGATTTAATGTTCCTAATTATGTCAGTGAAGAATAAAATGCATGCAGTTCTGCGTTATGTAACTTTCTTCATTCTTCTGTAACTTCATCGCTCTTAGCCCCAAATATTTTCCTAAGCAACTTATTCTCAAACACCCTTAACCTCTGTTCCTCTTGCAAAGTGAGAGTCCAAGTTTCACAACCATACAGAAGAACCGGTAATATAGGCCTAATTGTTTTATAACTTCTAATTTTCAGCTATTTACAGAGCAGACTGAACGACAAAACCTTCTCAACCGAATAACCGGTATTTCCTGTATTTATTCTACGTTTAATTTCCTGCCGAGTATTATTTATATTTGTTACTGTTGCTCCAAGATATTTGAATTTTTCCACTTTTTCAAAGGATAAATTTCCAATTTTTATATTTTCATTTCGTACAATATTCTGGTCATGAGACATAATCGTATACTTTCGGGATTTACTTCCAAAGCTATTTCTTTACTTGCTTGAAGTAAAATTTCCGCGTTTTCCGTAATCGTTTGTGGATTTTCTCCTAACAAATTCACGTCATCCGCATAAACAAGGACCTGATGTAACCCGTTCAATTTCAAACCCTCCGCGTTATTCTGGCTTTCCTAATGGCATATTCTAGAGCGAAGTTGAAGATGATATTGTATCTCCCGCTTTAGCACGCAGTGAATTGGAAAAGCATCTGACAGAAACTGGCCTATATGGACTCTGCTGTAGCCAACGTTTCACGGAGACACATTTTAATTAATCCAACTAGTTTCTTGGGAATACCAAATTCAATAAGAATATTATATGAAACTTCTCTCTTAAACGAATCATAATATGCCTTTTTTAAATCTTTGAACAACTAATGTACTCTACCATTATACTCCCATTTTTCTCCAATATCTGTCGAATAAAAAAAATGATCAATATTCGATCTATTACGCCTAAAACCACACTGACGACCTCCTATAATTTCATCTACGTACGGAGTTTAATCTTCTCAAAAGAATATTGGACAAAATTTTGTACGTCAACAAAAGTGATATTCCTCGAAAGTTACTACAATAATATTGTAATTATTAGTCTTGTCTCCCTTTTTAAAGATAGGTGCAATTATGGACTCCTTCCATTGTTCTGGCACAATTTACTTTTCCAAATAGTAAGTACCAAGCTTATAAATTTCGCTAGATAATGCGCTTCCACCCTCTTGTATTAATTCTGCTGAAATTTGATCGGTACCTGGAGACTTGTAAATTTTCAGATTTTCTATCGCAATTTCGACTTCAGAAAGTGTGGGTTCGAGTATAAATGGCTCAGCAGTTTATATTTAAATTTCGTTCCGATCATTTCTATTTGGCCTATGTACATTTAGTAGTTGCCAAAAATAGTTTTTCCATCTGTTCCATCCAAGCAAGTCACCATTCTCTTCCTTGACCATATTTACCCTTGCATGATATCCATTCTTAAGTTCCTTTATGCCCTTATATAAATCTCTAATGTTTTTATTCTTACTACTTATTTCTATCTCATTCAGTTTTTCCTTCAAGTAATCTCTCTTTTTATTCCTAAGCGTACCTACTTGCTTCCCGTCTTTCATTGAAATAAATATCTTTATTCGCCTCAACTGGATCCTGTAAGAATTTCAAATTTGCCTGTTTCCTCCTTTCTACTACCATGCAACAATCTTATCAAAACACGGTTTCTTTTTCTTAGTTTCATAATAACATAATGCTTTTCTCGGTTGCAATTTTGATATCTCTGATAATTTCCAACACGTTATTAACATTTAATTCTTCCTCACTTCGTCGGAACTTCCTAAAGCGGCAAACCTATTTGAAATTTCGATCTGATAATATTGCTTAGTTTTCTCGTTCTTTAATTTCGGAATATTGAATCTCCTAATATTAACTTGTTGCTCTACTCGGCTACTGATAGCACTGAACGACAAATTTTTACTTTTTGTCTTGCTCAGATATAAAAACAGGTGAATACTACTAATAGGCCTATGTTTGCCCTAAATCTGAATTTAAAATCCAATTGCCCCATCACGTACCATTTGCGGGGAAAGTGAATTGGATTTTTTTATGAAAAACTTCCATTTTTATTTTTCACTGCTACTGATAAAATTACAACACACTAGGGGTTCAAAATGCCTCAGAACACTTAAAAAATGTGTACTGGATACGAAATGATGTTATATAGTTTAAAACACAAAAAAAAAAAAACAATACAAATATTGCATGTGTACAATGAGAAAAATCTAGGAATTTGAACTCATTTAAAATGATATTCTGGATGACTTCCGTTCGCAACCACACTCGGTACTGTCTTTTACAAGGAACCAACAATGTAGTCTGCAAGCGTGCTGGGTGATATCTTCTTTTATATCGCCTTTCCACTTCATATATATCTTGATGAAACCTTTCCCTATGCTCGTCGCTTACCGCTCCAAGATTAGGAAGAAAGAAATACAAATGAGAATGTAAAAATTGTATTTTGAGAGACATAGCCTATTACACCCCATTTTCTCATATGCACTTAACATGGTTTTCTTAAGTCCGATGTAGTTGTTTACCTAGAATTTTCTTCAATATACTGTAATCATAAGACTTAATAACTAAAGAGAAAATTACTCGAAACAAATTTCACTTAGTCAGTTTGAAGAAACCCACCGCCCCAGAAGTGGGGCACTGGGCATGAATGGGATGGGTGCTTTGATAATTGATATTTTTGTAAAAAAAAAAGTGTTTTTTTAGTTGGTTATTTAACGACGCTGTATCAACTACTAGGTTATTTAGCGTCGATGAGATTGGTGATAGCGAGATGATATTTGGCGAGATGAGGCCGAGGATTCGCCATAGATTACCTTGCATTCACATTACGGTTGGGGAAAACCTCGGAAAAAACCCAACCAGGTAATCAGCCCAAGCGGGGATTGAACCCGCGCCCGAACCCAACTTCAGACCGGCAGGCAAGCGTCTTAACCGACTGAGCCACGCCGGTGACAAAAAAAAAGTGTTGTTGAGCTCTTTTTCATGTATTATAGCACCTATATAAGAAAATTATAAACATTTCTACAATACAAAAAAACACACCTGCTTGTAAGGAGGCAACGGAACTTGGAAATAAGATTCGCTATGCAAATTCAGAGATGCTCCCCAGTCGTTTTGAGGCCAAACACGCGGTCCATTCCGTAATTCAGGGGGTGGTCACCGCTCACTTCGGCGTGAAAACGGCCGCTTGGTGCAACTCTCAAGGCTCGACAGCATCTGTAACCGCTAATAATGTAACATAACTCAGGGCGTTGCGGAGACGTGGGGTCTAATTGAATGTTCAAAAGATGACGCAAGAAAATCGTGATGGATTCCAGAGTCAAGTAGCTATTTTGACTACATTTTTTATTCTGGAACAAGGTCCACCAATCATTCAGATTATGACTTTATTATACGTTTTGGGGGCTTCCTGACGCACATCTCAAGAGATTAGCGGAATATTTTAAACTTAATAGGAACCGAGTGGGTGACGTCATGCCCAAGGACGATAGCTCCATTCCGGATGGAGGAAACCAATCAAAGAATTTCAACAAATTGATTCATCAGTTAAATTTCTGAAAAGGAACTACAGAGTGGACCAAAAAAATGGGAGATTTTTAAATAGTGAAATGAAACTTTAGATAATGTATTAAATTGACTTTTATGCAATCCTAGCACTAAAACACGCTTGTTATGACGTTATAAGTAGTGCAAAAGTCGCCTAATTCTGGCAATGGTGTCAGAAAAGATTACCTAGCAACTAGTATTCCATAACGGTTACTTAGCAACCATGTAATATATTACGTCATATCCACTATTTCGTGGCTAACGAGAAAGACAGTCTTCGGCACGAATCGGAGTCACGTGGTTATCATGGTCTAGCCATAGCCATCTTGACAATCGCCTAATATAAATACATGTTCAAAGTTCTAAAGAACAAAGGACTTGCTATATTAAACTCATGTAAAACGTGCATTTATATATATATATATATACTTGTTCAATGTTGGCATGTTATGACTAAGAATGTGACGTCGCGTCATAGCCTCTTTCTCTTTAACCATGCACTACTCATGTGTCTACTATATCATAACATTACATGTTATAAATTTACAATAGATTTTTTTACATATTTTAATGCTGGAATAGCATAAAACGTTGTATGTAACACATAAGTATAATCTTCATTACAAACATTCGTGAAAATTAGCGCGTGAGCGTGCCAAAATTACCGAGGTTATACATTAGTTAGCCTATATAAATTATTATTATTATTATTATTATTATTATTATTATTATTATTATTATTAGTATTATTATTATATGAAAATATATTTTGTATGTCTTTTGCATGTAACCACTACGTCTTGAAAATGGCATCCTTCAAATACCCTCCATCAACGTGCTTCCGTTCTTTTAATCCCTCTTTGAAGTTTCTCATTACACTTTGCAACATTTGGACTGTGATATCTGAAATTTATTCACGAATTTCTGTCTCCGTTATTTCGCGACTTTTTGCATTTACCTTACTTTTTAGACACCCCATAAAAAGAAATCACATGGATTTAAATCGGGGGATCGTGCAGGCCAGGAAATGTCTCCATTTCTCTATATCATACGATTCCCAAACAAATTTCGCATTTACATCATAGAGATGGCTGTAGTATGTGTATTGCCCACTGTCTTGGAGAAACCAAATTGATCTGTTAATACGAAATTTTTTTCTCTACAGACAACTTAACACAATTTGAATCATTATCACAAAAAGATCTGCGTTAACAGTTTGCGCAAGACCATTTGCTTTCTCAAGGAACTATGGCCCAATGGTTCCTTTGGAAGCGACATTAGTGCTGAGCCTGTTTCTTCTAAATTGCGAACCCAGGTTTTAATCGCATGTGAAGAGGACACTGAATCATAACAACGGAGTTTAAAGTGGCGGCGAAACTCCTTATTAGCAACTTCTCCGCATTGACCATTTAGACAAAATAAGAAACTCCTTTGAATCAGATTTATTAACATTCCAGTTTTCATATCATGTTGCAAGTGGTATTTCGACAAATAATTGTAATTTCGTATGTGTTCTTGGACCCTTCTGTAGTGTAGGCCCCATTCCAAATAATTGTTTCCTTAAACTATCACTGGGAAGATGTAAATTATAGTAATTTCTTATGTGTTCTTGGACCCTTCTGTAGTGTAGGCCCCATTCCAAATAATTTTTCCCTTAAGCTATCACTGGGAAGGTGCAAATTATAGTAATTTCGTATGTGTTCTTGGACCCCTCTGCAGTGTAGGCCCTATTCCAAATAAATGTTTCCTTAAACTATCACTGGGAAGGTGTAAATTATAGTAATTTCGTATGTGTTCTTGGACCCCTCTGCAGTGTAGGCCCTATTCCAAATAACTGTTTCCTTAAACTATCACTGGGAAGGTATAAATTATAGTAATTTCGTAAATGTTCTTGGACCCCTCTGCAGTGTAGGCCCTATTCCAAATAATTGTTTCCTTAAACTATCACTGGGAAGGTGTAAATTATAGTAATTTCGTATGTGTTCTTGGACCCCTCTGCAGTGTAGGCCCTATTCCAAATAACTGTTTCCTTAAACTATCACTGGGAAGGTATAAATTATAGTAATTTCTTATGTGTTCTTGCACCCCTCTGCAGTGTAGGCCCTATTCCAAATAATTGTTTCCTTACACTATCACTGGGAAGGTGTAAATTATAGGAATTTCGTATGTGTTCTTGGACCCCTCTGCAGTGTAGGCCCTATTCCAAATAACTGTTTCCTTAAACTATCACTGGGAAGGTATAAATTATAGTAATTTCGTATGTGTTCTTGGACCCCTCTGCAGTGTAGGCCCTATTCCAAATAACTGTTTCCTTAAACTATCACTGGGAAGGTGTAAATTATAGTAATTTCGTATGTGTTCTTGGACCCCTCTGCAGTGTAGGCCCTATTCCAAATAACTGTTTCCTTAAACTATCACTGGGAAGGTGTAAATTATAGTAATTTCGTATGTGTTCTTGGACCCCTCTGCAGTGTAGGCCCTATTCCAAATAATTGTTTCCTTAAACTATCACTGGGAAGATGTAAATTATAGTAATTTCTTATGTGTTCTTGGACCCTTCTGTAGTATAGGCCCCATTCCAAATAATTTTTCCCTTAAGCTATCACTGGGAAGGTGCAAATTATACTAATTTCGTATGTGTTCTTGGACCCCTCTGCAGTGTAGGCCCTATTCCAAATAACTGTTTCCTTAAACTATCACTGGGAAGGTGTAAATTATAGTAATTTCGTATGTGTTCTTGGACCCCTCTGCAGTGTAGGCCCTATTCCAAATAATTGTTTCCTTAAACTATCACTGGGAAGGTGTAAATTATAGTAATTTCGTATGTGTTCTTGGACCCCTCTGCAGTGTAGGCCCTATTCCAAATAACTGTTTCCTTAAACTATCACTGGGAAGGTGTAAATTATAGTAATTTCGTATGTGTTCTTGGACCCCTCTGCAGTGTAGGCTCTATTCCAAATAATTGTTTCCTTAAACTATCACTGGGAAGGTGTAAATTATAGTAATTTCGTATGTGTTCTTGGACCCCTCTGCAGTGTAGGCCCTATTCCAAATAAATGTTTCCTTAAACTATCACTGGGAAGGTGTAAATTATAGTAATTTCGTATGTGTTCTTGGACCCCTCTGCAGTGTAGGCCCTATTCCAAATAACTGTTTCCTTAAACTATCACTGGGAAGGTATAAATTATAGTAATTTCGTAAATGTTCTTGGACCCCTCTGCAGTGTAGGCCCTATTCCAAATAATTGTTTCCTTAAACTATCACTGGGAAGGTGTAAATTATAGTAATTTCGTATGTGTTCTTGGACCCCTCTGCAGTGTAGGCCCTATTCCAAATAACTGTTTCCTTAAACTATCACTGGGAAGGTATAAATTATAGTAATTTCTTATGTGTTCTTGCACCCCTCTGCAGTGTAGGCCCTATTCCAAATAATTGTTTCCTTACACTATCACTGGGAAGGTGTAAATTATAGGAATTTCGTATGTGTTCTTGGACCCCTCTGCAGTGTAGGCCCTATTCCAAATAACTGTTTCCTTAAACTATCACTGGGAAGGTATAAATTATAGTAATTTCGTATGTGTTCTTGGACCCCTCTGCAGTGTAGGCCCTATTCCAAATAACTGTTTCCTTAAACTATCACTGGGAAGGTGTAAATTATAGTAATTTCGTATGTGTTCTTGGACCCCTCTGCAGTGTAGGCCCTATTCCAAATAACTGTTTCCTTAAACTATCACTGGGAAGGTGTAAATTATAGTAATTTCGTATGTGTTCTTGGACCCCTCTGCAGTGTAGGCCCTATTCCAAATAATTGTTTCCTTAAACTATCACTGGGAAGATGTAAATTATAGTAATTTCTTATGTGTTCTTGGACCCTTCTGTAGTATAGGCCCCATTCCAAATAATTTTTCCCTTAAGCTATCACTGGGAAGGTGCAAATTATACTAATTTCGTATGTGTTCTTGGACCCCTCTGCAGTGTAGGCCCTATTCCAAATAACTGTTTCCTTAAACTATCACTGGGAAGGTGTAAATTATAGTAATTTCGTATGTGTTCTTGGACCCCTCTGCAGTGTAGGCCCTATTCCAAATAATTGTTTCCTTAAACTATCACTGGGAAGGTGTAAATTATAGTAATTTCGTATGTGTTCTTGGACCCCTCTGCAGTGTAGGCCCTATTCCAAATAACTGTTTCCTTAAACTATCACTGGGAAGGTGTAAATTATAGTAATTTCGTATGTGTTCTTGGACCCCTCTGCAGTGTAGGCTCTATTCCAAATAATTGTTTCCTTAAGCTATCACTGGGAAGGTGTAAATTATAGTAATTTCTTATGTGTTCTTGGACCCTTCTGTAGTGTAGGCCCCATTCCAAATAATTTTTCCCTTAAGCTATCACTGGGAATGTGCAAATTATAGTAATTTCGTATGTGTAGGCCCTATTCCAAATAACTATTTCCTTAAACTATCACTGGGAAGGTGTAAATTATAGTAATTTCTTATGTGTTCTTGGACCCCTCTGCAGTGTAGGCCCTATTCCAAATAACTGTTTCCTTAAACTATCACTGGGAAGGTGTAAATTATAGTAATTTCTTATGTGTTCTTGGACCCCTCTGCAGTGTAGGCCCTATTCCAAATAACTGTTTCCTTAAACTATCACTGGGAAGGTGTAAATTATAGTAATTTCTTATGTGTTCTTGGACCCTTCTGTAGTGTAGGCCCTATTCCAAATAATTTTTCCCTTAAGCTATCATTGGGAAGGTGCAAATTATAGGAATATCGTATGTGTTCTTGGACCCCTCTGCAGTGTAGGCCCTATTCCAAATAACTGTTTCCTTAAACTATCACTGGGAAGATGTAAATTATAGTAATTTCGTATGTGTTCTTGGACCCCTCTGCAGTGTAGGCCCTATTCCAAATAACTGTTTCCTTAAACTATCACTGGGAAGGTGTAAATTATAGTAATTTCTTATGTGTTCTTGGACCCCTCTGCAGTGTAGGCCCTATTCCAAATAACTGTTTCCTTAAACTATCACTGGGAAGGTGTAAATTATAGTAATTTCTTATGTGTTCTTGGACCCTTCTGTAGTGTAGGACCTATTCCAAATAATTTTTCCCTTAAGCTATCATTGGGAAGGTGCACATTATAGGAATTTCGTATGTGTTCTTGGACCCGTCTGCAGTGTAGGCCCTATTCCAAATAACTGTTTCCTTAAACTATCACTGGGAAGATGTAAATTATAATAATTTCGTATGTGTTCTTGGACCCCTCTGCAGTGTAGGCCCTATTCCAAATAACTGTTTCCTTAAACTATCACTGGGAAGGTGTAAATTATAGTAATTTCATATGTGTTCTTGGACCCCTCTGCAGTGTAGGCCCTATTCCAAATAATTGTTTCCTTAAACTATCACTGGAAAGGTATAAATTATAATAATTTCTTGTATATTTTTGTTGCATGGTCTCGCGAATGGAAGTGATTCTTGGCCTCATAAACAATTAGTCTCCATTGGTCTCAGTTCTTGGACCCCTCTGCAGTATATGCCCTATTTCACCAGATGAAGATTGGTTATCAGTTGGTATCATCGAAGCCGAGGTCTTCCAATAGGTCTTCTTCCTACTGAACGTTCCTCTAAAACTCGTCTGACTAAGGCACTTCCTTCATTCCACCTCATGTGGTCAAACTAACATAATCTTTTGCTTTAATGACGGCTAGGTCACAACATAGAGTTGGTCGTAAAAACTTCCAATTTCTCTATTTTTCCGGATTCTCAAAACAGCAAGGTCACTGATGGGGCCAAAAATGTCTCTCAAAACTTTATCTTCAAAAGAACAAATAATTTATTCTTTTTTTCTTTCTTAACGTCCATGTTTCTGCTCCGTACAGTAAACTAGAAGAATGGTGGTATCATAGCAGCGTCTCTTGAAAGTAGTTTAGGGGACAACTTCTTTTTTCATAGCCTACGTATGCTAATACAGTAATAACTCCTATTGACGTTCATTAAAAAATTCTTAACTTCCAGATCACTTATATTCTGATTGCTGACAAAACATTCGAGAAACTTGAACTTTTTTTTAGTAGGTTATTTTACGACGCTTTATCAACATCTTTGGTTATCTAGCGTCTGAATGAGATGGTGATAATGCCGGTGAAATGAGTCCGGGGTCCAGCACCGAAAGTTGCCCAGCATTTGCTCATATTGGGTTGAGGGAAAACCCCGGAAAAAACCTCAACCAGGTAACTTGCCCCGACCGGGAATTGAACCCGGGCCACCTGGTTTCGCGGCCAGACGTGCTGACCGTTACTCCACAGGTGTGGACTTGAACTATTAAATTTGTTGAAATACAAAATTGTCCACTATGAAATTATTTCTTCCTCTTGTTCCTGATATTCTCATGTACTGTACTTCGTCCTCTTGTCAATATTTAATGACAACTCAGTTGACATGATTCATTGTATTAACTCTTTTGTCAGGGAGTCAATGCTACTGTATAACATCTACAATATTATTATTATTATTATTATTATTATTATTATTATCATCATCATCATTATTCTGAAATGTGTCTCAGTCAAACGTACAGCAGCGTTCGTATAGGCCAGTTTCTGTCTGACGTATTTCCAATTCACTCCGGACTAAAGCAAGGAGACGCACTGTCACCTTTACTTTTTAACTATGCTCTAGAACAGGCATTTCCAACTGCTGTCTCTATGACGTCACACGTCTCTGCTCTCGTGCTTTTTGAGAGGAAAAGCATAGGTGAAAGAGCAAAGTAAGGGGAGTGGCAGTGGAAGGGATGCAGATGTTTAAATAGGGGAGACATAACATTACCCTCTCTCACATGCTCTACCAGATCTGCTCCGAGAGGGGAAACGCGCTCCGACGTCACAGGTTGGCCAGTTGGAAACGACTGCTCTATAATATGCCATTAGGTAAGTCTAGGAAAACAGAGAGGGTTTGGCATTGAACGGGTTACACCAAATGCTCGTTTATGCGAGCGATGTGAATTGGCCTATGTTAGGAGAAAATCCACGAACTATTAGGGAAAACATGGGAAATTTACTTCAAGCAAGTAATGAGATAGGTTTGGAAGTAAACCAGAACATGGCACGAAATGAAAATATAAAAATAGGACATTTGTCCTTTGGAAAGGTTGAAAAATTCAAGTATCTTGGAGCAACAGTAACTAATATAATGACACTCGGAAGGAAATTAATAGCAGGATAAATATGGGAAATTATTACTAATATTCGGTTGAAAAGCTTTTGTCATTTAGTGTGCTTTGAAAAATACTAAAAGTTCAAATCTATAAAACAGTTATATATTACCGGTTGTTCTGTATGTCTGTGAAACTTGGACTCTCACTTTGAGAGAGGAACAGAGGTTAAGGGTATTCGAGAATAAGGTAGTTCGAAAAAATATTTGGGACTGAGATAAATGAAGTTATAGGAGAATGGAGAAATTTATACAACGCAGAATTGCATGCATTGTATTCTTCACCTGACATAGACCTAATGAGGAACATTACATCAGACTTTAAGATGGGCAGGACATGTATCACGTATGGGTGAATCCAGAAATGAGTACAGTGTTAGTTGGAAGGCTTGAGGTAAAAGTCCTTTGGGGAGCGAGAGACATAGATGGGAGGATAATATTAAAATGGATTTGAGGGAGGTGGGATATGATGGTAAGAGCTGGATTAATATTGTTCAGAATAGGGATGAGGTCGGCAATGAACCCCTGTGTTGCTTAAAAGCCATTTGTAAATAAGTAAATAATAATAATAATAATAATAATAATAATAATAATAATAATAAATTATTATTATTATTATTATTATTATTATTATTATTATTATTATTATTATTATTATTAGTCTATTGAAAATAGTAGGCCTAGAGTTTAGGTCCACAGGTCCATTTTTATTAAATACTATTAACTTACTTACTTATAAATGGCTTTCACAGCCGCCCTAACATAAGCCCGCCATAGGTCCCTATCCTGTGCAAGATTAATCCAGTCTCTATCATCATATCTCATCTCTCTCAAATCCATTTTAATATTATCCTGCCAGCTACGTCTCGGACTCTCCAAAGGTCTTTTTCCTTCCGGCCTCCCAACTAACACTCTATATGGATTTCTTGATTCTCCCATACGTGCTACATGCCCTGCCCATCTTAAACGTCTGAATTTAATGTTCCTAATTATGTCAGGTGAAGAATACTATGCGGACAGTTCTGCGTTCTGTTACTTTCTCCATTGTCCTGTAACTTCATCCCTTTTAGCCCCCAAATATTTTTCTAAGAACCTTATTCTCAACACCCTTAATCTCTGTTCCTCTCTCAAAATTTGGATTTGATATTTTTTCAATCAAAACTTTGAAATTTGAAATTTTCCGACGTATCTTTTGCCCATTTATTTTAATATGAATAAAAGAGACAAATCAGAAGGTGGCAGAACTTCCAATTTAACATAAAATAGTATATTTCCTTCAACTCTGCAGAGAGTCACGATGTTTTTTATTATTATTATTATTATTATTATTATTATTATTATTATTATTATTATTATTATTATTATTATTTTGTTATTTATTCATTAATTTATTCATTTAGTGTTCTGCCCAAGGGCAGGTCTTTCACTGCAAACCGAGCTTTCTGTAATGTTTCCTATTTTCTGCCTTCCTCTTCGTATCCTCATATAATCCATTTATCTTAAATTCGTCTATCATCTGACATCATCATCTACCCCGATCTCTTCTCTCATTCACTATTCCTTCCAGTGCATCCTTCAGTAGGCAGTTTCTTCTCACCCAGTGACCCAACCAATTCCTTTTTCTCTTTCTGTTCAGTTTCAGCATCATTCTTTCTTCACCCCTCTCTCCAACACAGCTTCATTTCTTATTCTGTCTGTCCACTTCACACGTTCAATTCTTCTCCATATCCAAATTTCAAATGCTTCTATTCGCTTCTCTTCACTTCGTGAATTATAATATTAATATTAAAGAAAATGTTCTCTTTTGAGTGCACAAGAAATTAACTCAAAACTGTATTAACTATTAATTTAAAGAAAAATGATTATGTTTAGAGAATAAGGCAGCAGTTAAATTACAATCACCTACTGTTTTCACTATTTCTGGTTTGTTTCACTGGTTACTTTCCTCTGAAGTTTCACCATCAAGTACAGCTGTAGTATGTGAAGTTTTCAATTATCTGTAAGGATCACAGCAATCCTCACCAAAACGAGTAGGAGTCAGAGAGGTTCAGCAAGTTCCTTTATAGTTTCTGTCTAGTTTTACGTATAATGGCCGTCATGTTTTGAATATAGTACGTCAGTAAATTGTTTTATGTAGTTAATATTGTAGTTTTTCTCCTCACTGTTTTTGGTTTTTAGATCATACTTTCCTCTACTGTCAGGTGTAATAAATCCACATGGAGAAACCTCCTTCTTGTGTACAAGATTATTAATCTGACCTCTCGATTTTAGGCCATTAATATGTGAAAACATTTTTTTTAACAGTTGAAGTGTTTCAACCACTACAATTTGTCAAGGAATAATTTACAACATTTTTTTCATGTATGCTAGATAATATTTTGTTCTCTATTTTTCCTTTCAACTTCGTTTCGAAAGTGTTTCCCACATTTTTTAAAATTCTGAAGACCAGTTTGTTTCTCTTGAGAAAGTGATGTACGATACATTCTTCTGCAGCATGAAACCAGAGATCTAAAAGTTTTAGCAGGAACTATTTCACCTTTTCTCGTAATAGTCCGTCCCACATTCCTTCTTAATTTTCTCTTCTTCTGTCTTCGAACGATTTGTTTGTTTTACTCTTTGACTTTCTTACAGAATTTAATAGATCTTCTTTTGTCATTATCCTACGCTTGTGTTTCTTCATTTAATGTAAATTTGATTGGATCTTCTCTTGTCAATATTAAACTCTGTTTCTGAGTGTATTCAATTTTTCTCTTGTCATTATGTGTCACTCTATCTCTCTTTCACTATCTATTACCTGCAGTGTTTCAGGATTTGTATCTGAAATGTCTTGCTCACTATAGCTTTCACGTGTATCATATGTTGATAATAAATTAAAATTCTCCTCTTTTTCAGATTTACAATTTCCAGAGTTCCAGTCGGTATCAGCAATTGAATCATATTCGTCACTTTCATTATTTATATGAAAGACACTCCAAGTAGGCCAAATTCTTGACCTGCCAATGCATTAGTAATTAATCACGTTAACTGTGATTTCCTTCGTATTTTCTTCCAAATCCATAAAATTATATTCTTTCTTATTTGCAGTAATCTCCATCGCAGTTGACCGCGTTAAATATGTTTCCATAATTTTTCCTCCAAAGTCCGTAATAGTTTGTTCTTCTATATCTGTTGTGACATCCATATCTTCTAATTCATTTCCATTAATAATTTTACTACACTGAGATGAGAAGGAAGCACACAATTATAATTTTCCTACTCTAATTACATTATTTCACACTTGTTGAGGGTTTTGTATATCATTAAAGAGCCTCTTCTTTGAAATTTTGAACCATGCATTTCACATCAAAGCATTTTCTGCACATAAGACTCGACTCATTCTTGCCATAAACTGGAGTAATAATTTAAATTGCATAATAAATTTAAATTTCAAACAGCTGTTAATCATTGTCTTGCATGAGAGTGCCAATACACACGTTTTAACTTTGAAAGTTTCCCGAATAGCAGATGTTATGTCGGCATATCCATGTTTGCCACCTTACAAATTCTAAGACCAAACTTGATATGTACACTTATCAAATTCTGCTTTCTTACAAAACTGGAAGATTTAACATAATTATAATGAAGTGACTGGACTTAATATTACTGTAATTATTTACACTAAACATATCATGTTTTGCCAGTATATAGATCTTGATGAAGCCTAGGTCTACTAACTGAGGTGAAAAACAGAAAATGGCCAAAAAGTGACATCATATTTTGCCACCCTAGTCTAGATTTAATTCACGCGCGGCCTCAGCCTAAACAGACCGGCAACTCTACCAGCAGACAGAGACGCCTCGAATCCAGCTTTTTAAATTGTTCTTATATCCACGAAACTTTAATTTCTACATCTGTTCTGCGTATGTATTATGAAAACCCACATATTAAAAGTGTTGCTTCAGAATTTTCAGCCGTTTTGAGCCTTTTGGGGAGAAGTTATGAACATAACTTTAAAAAGTGCGGCATCACAACCGGATTTGCCCTAATTTTCATTCGCGTTTTATGCTCAGAAAAGGATTAAGTTCTGATCCAATATTTCTTACTAGAATGCAAACAAAGAAAAAACTGACCATTCATCTTTGTTTCGACATTGCTTCTTAATTAATTTGTCTCTGATTCTATTTACATTAGGCCCATTACTCCGGAATTTCTCGATTCCCTCCCAAATACGTAGCCCCATTCCCTCCGGAAAAAAGGTACAGGTCTATTCCCTCCCATCTGAAATCAACTTCACGGAGGTTATGGGCCAATTCCCTCCCTCCTTTTTTCTGAAAACTGAATTTAAATTGTTTTATTTAACGACGCTCGCAACTTCCAATGTTATACCAGCGTTGCCCGTATGCCGGAATTTTGTCACGCAAGAGTTCTTTTAACTTACATGCCAGTAAATCTTCTGACATGAGACTGTCGTATCAAGCACATTTAAATGCCATCGACCTGGACCGGGATCGAACCCACAACCTTGGGCAGAGAAGGTCAGCACTATAGAGACTGCGTCACCCAAGCCGACAAACTGAATTTAAATCCATTATATACGAGTAAAATTAAGTCCTTTTCCTCTTACTTAACATTTCGTTACTTCAGTCGTAGTAGGCCTAGTAACTACCCCAATAAAACATCATAACTGTTATACTACATGTGAACACTGCTACGAACCAAGCACAGAACTATTGAGCTAGAAGAGAACTGGGTATGCAGAGACATAATCAACCTCAGTGCGGTCACAAAATAATATTAGTCCGCGTAAGGTATAGTCAGACGGGAAGAGGAGCACAGAACTATTGAGCTAGAAGAGAACTGAGTATGAAGAGACATAATCAACCTCAGTGCGGTCACAAAATAATATTAGTCCGAGTAAGGTATAGTCAGACGGGAAGAGGAGCACAGAACTACTGGGCTACAAGTGAACAGCACATGCAGAAACAAAATCAATCACAGTGCATACACAAAATAATATTACTCCGTGTACAGTAATCGGAAGGGAAGAGCGCTACTTTGCATTTCTAAACAAAATTTAGCCGGGAGGGAACGGGAATAATATTATCTTAGGACTTTAATCGACCGGGAGGGAATCGGGCTGTGGAAATTGACCGAGGGAGGAAACTGACCCGCATCCTATTACTCTTGATGACTTTGATTTAGTAGTACAAGGACTATTCATAAAGTAACTTCCTTTTTATTGTAACAAAAATGACAATGTGGTTACAGGATTTGTTTACAACAGTTTGAAAATAAAAACTTTGATTTATTTTTCTACATAGATTCCGTCTAAATTGAGACACTTATCATAGCATTTAACAAGATTTTGAATGCCTCAGTCATAAAAGTCTCCCGCCTGTGACTGAAGCCAACCTACGACGCTGGACTGCAACTCTTCATCACCGTCAAATGCGCTGTAATGCAAGCCACTTCTTATGCATGAAAAGATGGTCATTATTAGGCGCCAAATCAGGGCTGTATGTAGAGTGACAAAATACTTCCCAGTTGAAATTTTGCAGTCCGGGCACAGTCCGCTGCTCAGTAGCGGACGGGCGTTGTCGTGCAAAAAGAAAACACCCTAAAGCGCAACATGATGGATTTCAGCCGTTTTACAGTTTCCGCCACAAGAAATCATATCACCGAACGTATATCATAGCTGCCGGGATTCTCAATTACAGCACATATTTTGAACACACGTAGGTAGCACCACAGTCTACTATATACAGTCACGAAGCTTGAGTTTTGAGGGTGCTAGAAACAATAGACTGTGACGGTACTATTTTGCATTGCCTGTAATGAGGCGATATTAGCGATCCTAGTGGTGAGCAACTATCTAATGTTTGCATATTTACTACGTATTGAGCTTCGCGACTGTATATATACTAGACTGTGGTAGCACTGCGAGTAACATTCGCACAATCATCTCTATACTAACTGCTCGAAGCGAACTGAATCACGCAATATTCACTGCAACGACGGTGTCGCTATGTCGATTATTGCGCGCTCTATATGAAAAGGGATGTTTCTTTACGAATAGTCCTCGTATAATGTTTTGAAAAAAGATAGAAAAATATAATTTTTTATGCCGTCAAACGCCCTTTACCGAACAATGGTCGGTCTTTCAGTTACTTTGATTATTTAACCACGCTGTAACAACTACTAGATTATTTAGCGTCGATTGAATTTGGCATAAGGACATTATACGTTGCGAGATGAAGCCAAGGATTCCTCATAAAAATATCTAAACTCCGTTCATCGTGCAAAAGTAAACAATTATCCTTTCTCTCAAAATATCTCACACCTGCCGTTGTAAATACTTGTCAGATTTCCTAATGCTTCATGCTTCCCTTCCATATTATATTAACAGTAATTGTGGTAATAGTTTTTGCAGGTAAAATCAAGTCCTTATTTCTTCCGCAGCACATCAATCTATGGAAAGCCAAGGTTGATTAGCCGACGTGCTGACCTTACGTTGAACGATCATCAAAACTGTAGGGGAGTAACATGATCAACACAATGATTTCCTCAGCCCGTTACAGCTGACGTACGAAATTGGACTTCACTACTCACTGTAGGCTAGATCCCTAAATTCCTCACAATATTGAGTGGGCACCGGTCTCATACAATGAGTCCACATCTGTGGAGTAACGGTTAGCGCGTCTGGCCGCGAAACCAGGTGGCCCGGGTTCGAATCCCCGTCGGGGAAAGTTACCTGGTTGAGGTTTTTTCCGGGGTTTTCCCTCAACCCAATATGAGCAAATGCTGGGTAACTATTGGTGCTGGACCCCGGACTCATTTCACCGGCATTATCACCTTCATATCATTCAGACGGTAAATAACCTGAGATGTTGATACAGCGTCGTAAAATAACCCAACAAAATAAACTCATACAATGATCGAAATTTTATAACTCGCACTATCACTCATAGCGACTTAGATGACACAACTACGAAGCGGAAGAGCTCTTTTTTGTACTAAGAGCTCTCCTACACAAAATTCTTGATGAGCTTTGAAATTTTTCTCGACATGTTTGGGCAACTTTATAATTTTAGGTAATTATGACTGTCAAGATATTAACTTCTGACGATTAACATGAATTTAGAAGTGTTTACTTTTATAATGCGGCAACAAGATAACAATCTCCAGAATGCAATACTTCTGCATACCAGTTTGGAACAGCGATCTGGCTTTATTGCACAATAAAGTCCATCTCCAAGAATTTACAGTGTACTTCCCCTTTCACTTTATTGCATAATAAAAGAGACTGTGAAATATGTCAGTTGTTCCTCGAAATCATTTACAAAACACTGTCCTCCTCGGGACCTTGTGCTCTGTGTTGAGTCCACATTCTTCGCAGAACTTCGCACTTCTGGCAATATTGTGGAGATTTGAAATTGCAACAGTTTATCTGAAGTCTGGATACATCATAAAATATCAGTGCCATAAAAATTATTTATATTTCCAGTGTAGATTTTTGCTATTCAAAAGTTAATTTATTTTATCACGTTATCAATGCTTATGTTTGTAAATGATTTTTTAATGATATGACTTCCTACTTATTCGAAGCACAGTGTGTCTATAAATTAACGTTACATGATTTTAAACAGCAATAATTTTATAATCATCGAATATAATTTCATTTATTATGCTAAAAAACTAAAAAAACATTTTAAAAATTGATTATTGCGTAGTGTTAGGCTATAATTATGGCCAGAGACGGAATTATTTTAAAAGTGAAAATTTTCATCAAAAAAGGACAAAAAAAGGGAAAGTTATAACCAAAAAAAAAACTATTTCAAAAAGTACTATATTACTCCCCAAAACACACTTCAGCACATTCATGGATACATATGGCACACACAATCTTACATATTATATCTCTTCACAACATGAGGAAAGTGTTGCATTTGATATAGTCAAAATAGAACTATATTACTACCTCCAAAGAGTGCTATTTTAATTGAAAACATAATTCAGCACATTCATGGATACACATAGCACACATAAGCATTTATTTATCGCTTCTATTTGATCGCATTCAACATTTCAATATGCTTCAATATGATTCTGCCTCTTTGAATGTAGAATGTCTTTATAAACAGAAATTGATCGCTCAACTTCAACTGAAACCAGAAGTGAAAATTTTCTTTTTATCCTTAACTCTAAATAAGCACACTTTATTAGTTTGTCAATGTCTGGAATCAGAAGAAGAGCAATATTTATTTTCGCTTGCTCAGGAAGTTATAGGCTCCGTGCGTATAGCACTGTGCTGCTACAGGCGGACACTACGAGAACTACTTGTAGGCTTGTCTTCAACAGCTGTGTGTGATCTGTGTTGACAGCCGACTGCTGGAAGATTCGAGTAGGAGTGATTTTATACGCATTTATTTAATCTTTCATAAAGTGTTGCCTTTAGATTGCTATTTTTAAAATGTCAAAGCGGTCCAGCAAAATTATGTGCTGTGTTTTTAGCTGTAATAATAGATATTGTAATACAGAGCAAAATGTGAAGTTTTACAGTTTTCCATCAGGACCCCACGAAATGGATTTGAAAAGACGGTGGATAATAGCAGTAAATCGGAAAGAGCGAGTTTAAATTAAGTATTTGGGATTTAAGTATTTTAATTAATACCTAATTAAGTTTTTACAGAACTTATCGTAATCGAGGATTTTACAATAAACCTACAGTAACTATTGCATGCAAATAATCACGTTAATGTTATACTTACAAAATAAGCAGCTGTAGGCCATATTTGTAAACACATCATAATAGTAGGGCGCATTGTATTCAGTAATTATGGCAAAGTCTTTATGATAGCCTGTATTATATAATTACAGAAATAGGCCTATATGACAAATACGGAAATATAGTATCATTACATACATATTTTACAATTACAGAATCATATTATGAATATAGAAGGAATTACAAATACAGAAAAATAATATAAATAAAAGTACATTACAATATTGTAATAGTCCTAAAGATATATCATTACGAAGACATATAACAAAAAATAATTTATACTCATTACAACAGAAATTACAAAACATTTAATAGAAACCAAAGCTACATTTTATGAAATCTATTTGAAGTGATTTTCTAAATATGATCTGCCTTTATAGTTTTGTCAAACATTAAACAATATGTTTACATTAATATGTCACATTTACACGAATTATTTTTATAGGGCAGACGGCACTTTATGGACACCTTCCAAATCATCTAGAATCTGTAGCGAACATTTCATAGGAGGGTGTAAATCTCAAAATCCTGCTAGTCCAGCATATGTTCCAAGCATCTTTCCTGAATGTTACAAAAGGGAGCCAACAGGAACAGACTTTCTCAACAGATTTAAAAGACTGAAGAAAAGAACTGAAATAATTTCACAGCCGGATACATCAGACCCTTTGGAAGATAGTGGGTCTATCCTAGTGACCACCAAAACTGATGCCCAAACTCAGACAGACAGAAATTATGACAAAGAAAGCAAGTTTGAATTCAGTTGTATGGTGGATGGAAACAATGTCAGCACACAAGCATGCATATCAGCCTTCCACGCATTATATGCCAAACCTAAGTGTTCCAGTAAACTGTCTGGGTCTGACTCCCCATATGAAAAAAGAGGATTTTTGGTTATAGTTCAATTTCTGATGAATCACAATTAAATGTCCTGGCTGGTGTGGTTGGTGTTAACACAGAAATTTTTAATTTATTTTTGAACTTACTGTCAGACAGTACCCAGCGTAAAATTAGTAAAGAAAATAAACTTTTAATATTCTTAATGAAAATGAAGTTAGCCTTCCCATTTGCTGCCCTTGCTGTAATTTTCAATGTTCACCGTAGTACTATTTCTAGAATATTCCAATCTGTTTTACCTACACTTGCATAAGCAACTAAAAACTTTGTTTTCTGGCCTAGCAAAGATACTGTTAATGCAACATTGCCTACTGTGTTTTACTTTATTTTTTTTATTGGGTTATTTTACGACGCTGTATCAACATCTTGGTTATTTAGCGTCTGAATGAGATGAAGGTGATAATGCCGGTGAAATGAGTCCGGGGTCCAGCACCTAAAGTTACCCAGCATTTGCTCGCATTGGGTTGAGGGAAAACTCCGGAAAAAACCTCAACCAGGTAACTTGCCCCGACCGGGAATCGAACCCGGGCCACCTGGTTTCGCAGTCAGACGCGCTGACCGTTACTCCACAGGTGTGGACTACCTACTGTGTTTAAAGATAATTATCCAAATTGTAGAGCTATTATTGACTGCACTGAAATTAAAACAGAACAACCTCCTGAAATCAGTCAACGTGTATATATGTACTCTAGCTATAAGTCTGCATATACTGCAAAAGTTCTTATTGGAATTGCGCCTTGTGGTATGGTAACATTTATTTCCAAATGTTATGGAGGTAGAGCCAGTGACAGTTTTATCACAAATGACTGTGGAATTTTGAAACTGATAGAACCAGGAGATCAAATTATGGCAGATAAAGGTTTTCCCGGAATAAAAACTGTATTGGAGGAGAGCAATGCAATTTTGGTAATGCCACCCTTTATGAATGAAGGTCACTTAACACCTGATCAAGTTAATGATACTTATAATATTGCTAGTGTGCGGACCCACGTTGAACGCTGCATTCAAAGAGTGAAAGTGTATAATATACTTCAAAAATGTCCAAGTGAACTATTACATTGTATTGATGACATTGTACACATGTGTTGTGTTATGACTAATGTACAGCCTCCATTGATTTCTGAAGATCATTATTAGAACGGTATGCCAGTTCTTTTGAATAGTGTGTGAAGTAAAACTGTTGCAATTTTTCAATACAGCCCTTTAGGAACATATCATTTCTTTGAATTTCTATAAGAATGGAAATATTATTCTCTGTATAAATGAAAAAATCACAGAAATCAACGCCACAACAGTACATCAGCAGTTGACACTGAGTGAAATATGTATGACTTTGTTTTAGTTCCAAATTTCCTCGTGAATTTTTTATAATATAGGATACATTAATGTCCCCAATCTCACCGACAATGGGTTTTTCTTTACATGAAATAGGACATTTAATTTCTAATACTCTTTCTGGCTTACCATTCATCATTACTATCCCATCAGGACTAGCACATAACCAAGGTTGGGTTAAGTGAATGATAAGACCACAACCAGCAACTGTTCTGTCATATGAATTTGTGTATTTGTCAAATGCAGTTTTTTCTAATTTACTTCCAAAAGTTACATTCCTAAGACCCCTATCATGAAGCAATTTTGGGTTCATGAGGGTATTTACCAGCTTCTCATGATCTTTTTTTCTAGTTTTAATTGAATGTGCCCTACTCGCAGAAATCCTTATTTTTCTTTCTGTAAACCATAAGTCTGATTTTGATTGATGCAAGGTTTTTACACAAATTTCAGTTGCTCTGGTCTTATCAATTAGGACATGATTATCATAAAAATCATTTTCTAATGCAGAAATGTTGCTACTACATTCATTAATTATTATAGGCCTAGTTTCTTGTTTCATTAATAATGTTGTGATTAGCCCTTTACATGCATTATTCTCAACAATAGCTGTGATATCTGTTATTAAATGTCCCAGCAGTTCATTGACAACTTTAAGTGATTCTGATTTTTTCTCTTCGTTTAAAATTTTTGTCAGTATACATGGGGTTTTCAGCGCAGGAATTTCAATTGCTTCAACTTCAAGCCTCTGCTTTTTTTTGGGAAAAAGTTCTTCTAATCTCTTCCCCTTGATATATTTCTCTTTCCCCGCATTTGAGATATGGGGTCGAGACCATTCGCAGGGCTGATCAGTTCGCGAAGTGATGCGTTCGGAGTTAACTGCATAAACAACAGCGGAAATGTGTTTACACTTTCCTGACGATCCAGCAGGACATTCGCAGGAACTATTAGTCGCTTCTCTAGCAGCATTAACCTACGATAACATGAGGTCGTCTTTTTAAGTCAGCATCGTTTATGTATAAATTAACATGAATCACAAATAGTAATAATACATAAATAACTACGTTACCTCTATGGTGACATGATAAGGTTTCAGGCTAACTGATGTCTGTCTTATTACATTTGCAGTTATTACACTCTTGCAAATTCCAGCGAAATATTTTTCTTGTAAATTTAATACATGACCACTTTCTGCAAGTAAACGATCTTTCTTAGAAGAATTTGGCCGATTATTGTCATAGAAAATACTTTCAAATCCCACTGTTATTATTAAATCTGCCATGGCAGTACACTGTGGGATGACAGCTGATGCTCGCGCGGTAGTACGCAAGAACTTACAATTTTCGCCACTCAGAGCGCGGCGGTGCATTTCTCCCTGCAACGCACGGAGCCTATAGGCCTATCGGAAAAAATGTAAGAAAATTATCTAAATGTTTGCGATATTCTGTCAAAAAAGGACCAAAATAAGACACATTTAAAAAAGGGTAAAAAAGGGAATATTAACTAAAAAAGGAAAATAAGGGAAGTCAAAACCACATAATTTGGTCGGTGGAAAATAGTTTTCAACATCTTAATTAATTATTTCAGGTTTCGTGTTGAAATCAAAAAAGGAATTTCCTTTAAAATCCGGTCTCTAATTATGGTTTTTTTTCCACTGCAAGTAATAATTATTTATAAAATGTATAAATATAACTGGATTTTACGGAAGATACCGCATTATACTTTCGTTTCTTTTATGAACCAAGGGAGCATATCCTACATTTGGTCTCATAAGGGAATAAGTCGTAAGTTTCACTAGCGATCTACATTTATAATGAGGCGTCTGAAGCTATCATCGCTACAATGCAGTATTATCGATGTGCACACAAGCGAAAGAAAAAGCAGCAGTTGCAACATGGCGGCACGTCTGCACGAGGTTACCATTGCCAACCTGATCCGAGAAGCACGGTTTGTCTCAGGCTGGTAATGATGCACCCAGGACTCATCACCTGAGACTATCCGGAATAGCATATCGCTCCCTTCATCTTTCCTGCTCGGATCAAGTCGTCAACCTGTTACACATTTTCCTCCGTCACAACCTCCACTGGCCGATCGGTTCGGTGTTCGATATTTGTCCATCCTTCAGAGAAATTCTGCACTCAACTGTAGATAGCTGTACGTGATAGGCAATCCTCACTATTCATGGGCAGCTTTTCTTTACGAATATCCTTTGTTGTCGGACTTTTGCCTAAAAATGTACAACGGAGAGCTGCTCGGCAATGGTAAACCCACGCATAAGTGCTGTCATCTTAAAACTGCTGTTTCTTTGTTTCGCTTCCCATCATCTTTATACTTCGATAATACTGTGAAAACTTCAGGTGTTTTTTTTTTTTAAAGTAGATCGCTACTTCAATTCGTAACTAACTTACTTACTCACCTGTGTATTACAAGTCTTACTAATTAGTATTAGTATTTATTGCTAAATAAAATGCAAAATAAACAGTACATATTATGGACGTAAATAACTATTTTGTAAGAAATGAAACATAATAAAATCCAATAAAAAATCACAAAACCCATACAATTTTATAAAATAGGAATAATAAACGAAGATAGAAGTAGAAAATCGAGTGAAGAACAGAATATAAGCTTGACACGTAGGGATACACTTATAAAATATTAACTTGTTTATTCTACCAGAAGAATTTCGACATGTCCTTCAGCTGCAACTGACTAAATCTCAGCCAGAGTTACGGGTCAAGGTTTGGTAAGAAATCCTGGTCCAGCTAATTTTTATTTTAATTAATTAAAAAAATAAGCAAATTGGTTAGTATTCATGTCTTTTTCTTTCATTTTATCTTTTTCTTAGTTTTCATAGTTTATAGTGGTAGTGCAAATTATTTGAACAGTGAAATGTTTTTGAAGTGTTAGTGAAATCAGGATACTATCAGTAAAATGTGTCGTAGTTCCAGTGTAGTGAGTGAGTGAGTTGACAGCGAAATTAGTGTAGTGCTGAAAAGTACTTGTGCATGTAAGAACATATCATACTCGTGGTTTTTTTTTAGTTCGAACTTAGGGTTAATTATATTTACTTTAAATGTTGTGTTAAGTGATCGTGCTTCATTTAATTTAATGATACTCCTTCTTGTTATTGTTATTATTATTATTATTATTATTATTATTATTATTATTATTATTATTATTATTATTATTATCATCATTTGCATATCTTACAATACTACTTATATGATTCCAGTCTTCATTTATATGATTTCATTAATTCATTTGTAATTCATTTTATTTAATTGCCATTATTTTCATTATCTCACTGTACTAATTTTAATAATTATTTGTATGTATTATTTGTATTTTGGTATCTATTCATTTTGTCATTACTGTTTATTTGTATTTGTCTGTAATTTTAATAATTATTTGTATGCACATTTGTTATTCCTTGTACACTGTAAATCTTGTGCTAACTTTTATCTTGTGCTGAACTGTTATTGGCCCTAGGCTGTTGTACAGCACAATAAATATTAGTAAATAAATATTAGTAAATAAATAAATAAATTATTATTACTAGTATTATTAATTTATTATTAATTGCATTATTTATTAATTGTGTGTATTATTGAATTGTCATTACTGAGTAATTAGTTATCACTGACACCGGGTATTTACCCATTTGCAGTGTAAATACATACAATACAATACAATACAATACATACATACATACACATAAAGAATTGTAAGTAATTTAAGTTCAACTTCTGTGAATTCCTTGTCCCTTCCGTAACAGATTTATAAACCTCGAAAGTATTGTAAAATTTAATGGCTAAAATACCTTGAATAATTCCCCATTTTAAATCTTCCCCTGGTGTGTTACGATTTTTTACGTTAAATATAACTGATTAGTGTTATATCACCAATATCGAACAGATAGCCTCTATGGACAAAGTTCGAAGTACATACCTGCATAAAATTAAAAAAAAAAAAAAAAAGTTGGAAAAAATATTTAAAAACAAAATTAATTACTAAATGTAAAAATCATGTAGGCTACATTATAAAAAGGTTTGTAATTGGCCAACTCTTTAAAACAGTATTAAATCTAGCAAAATCAAGAGAATGGGTACAAGTTGTTAATTTGTTGAATATGTTGAAGCAAGTTTTAGATTTGTGCAACCTGACATTAGGTATAAATAGGAGACACTAATTGCGACTTGTTTAATATGTGAACGTATGATTTAGAATAGCAAGTGTTCAAATTTCATTTTACTTTAATTTAATTAAAAAAATAAATAAATGTTACAGTACGTGTACATAAGAATAATTGGTTAGGATGTGTGAAGTCTTCTGTTCAAAATCTTTTTGAGATCTTGATAAAAATAGATTTAATTAAAGTTTTAACAGAAGAAATCTTCAAATCTTATGATTGTATTATTGGTGTATACATGACATTATTTTATCTGTCTTTGTCTACGGTAGTAATATCATTCACAACTGGATAAAGGAGTGCTTAAAACATTTAATCAGATGTACCTATGCATGTAAGAGACAATTTTATGCGTTCATTTCCGTTCTGATGCATTTGTTGAGAGGGTTCACTTCGATCATTATTTCTAAAGCAATAAATTGCTGTCTTACGAAGAACTGGAATGGCTATGTACGTATATACTGTATACTTCTTGATTCTTATACTTCATGTGTACATCAGTTGAAAGGAATATAAGCCTATTAAGACCATGACACGAAGGCTGTTATGTGTGAGAAATTTCCAGGTGAAAGGGAAATAAATTTCTAATATTTCGAGTCCAGGGGCTTTATGTCGTTTCTGTCTCCAAGACAACCGCTCACTTCACATAATGCTAAAATTAATAATAGCCTATGTAAATTATTTTCAACGGTATCTCACATAGAAACCGTGAAAGAAGACACATGCTTCCTTATTGCTTCCATGAAACCAAAGTTTATAGGGGCATAAGTCATAAACACTGCTACGTAACCGACAGAAATGGTAAGTTTATCAGATATAGAATAAAAATAAAAACTCATTAATGATATACCTTACTCAACATGAATAAACTGTAGTAGTATGGTCTAGGACTGTTACAATGCTCCCAGGAATCTATTTTTATCAGAAACTTAGGCCTACGGATATCGGATCAAAGACTCGATATACTATCATTATCGGTTGTACTGAGTATCGAATGATTTAATACCGTACTTTATACAAAATTATTTTCATTAAATTAAATTAAATTCATTCATTTAACCTACACTACTGAATAAAATGAAGTCAATTAAAAATTAACTCACGGAGAAAGCTCGTCTTAGTACAGCGGGATTGTCTACTCGAAACTTGAATAATCAGCGAACCTTAGTGCAGACAGCTAGTGTTCTTATGTTGTTATTTTGTTTAAGTTAGATGTATATATTAGCACTTGTAGCCTACAATGCTTAAGATTAATTGGAGAGTAATATGGGAAAAAGGACATTCAATGCTTCTTTTAGTCTCCTTTCTTTCAAATTAATCATTCAAAGATATCTTAACCTGCTAGCATAGATCTAGGAAATGTAACAGGCTCACAAATGTTCAAAGTGGTGACAATTCGCTGCAACACAAACTTTCTGTTGTTAGGGGAAAGGTCCCTATATTGAACCGTGTCTTAAATTGAAACACTCGGTTATTTCCCAAACTGTTAGACAGAGTGTACCACAATTCAAGCAAGAGTACTGTGTAGCGCAGTGAATGCTGGGTACAGTTGACCTTGCGTTCGGAGCAATGGTTTCAGCTGTAAGAAGTGTTGTGTGTTTATGGTGCTTCTGATGTAATATTTGACTCTCCTAGCTAAGCTTGTACGACAAATCAGGTAAGATTGTGATAATCTTAATCTATTGCATGTTGTGAAGTAGTTACATAGCAACAATATCCATGCGTAAACTTTTTCAAGCAACACGTTTCCGTGGTTCACAGTTACTAAATAATCTGAAATGGCTTTGCCCGTAATTTGAACCACGGTTTGAACCCTATATTGAACTGGTCCAATTTAGGAAATCTTATTTTGTTTTAGGAGCTTCCAACTGTGAATATCTCGTGCAAATAGACATACTTGACAAGTGGTGAAAGAGGCACCAACACAACTTGTGTGTGTTGCATGAATGTAACAGGGACTTACGTTCTTCCCACGTTGATCTTCAAAAGGCTGAGATTTAAGGATGAACTGAACACCGGTGCACCACCAGGTGCAATATGTACATGTTCTGAAAGTGGATGGATTACTAGCAAATTATTTCCTAAGTGGTTACAATATGTCATCGCCATTGTTAAGCCCAGCACTAATAACAAAGTGTTACTTATCCTTGATGGCCATTCCATCCACACCAAGAATGTAGAAGCTATCATTCTTGCTCGGGAAAATGGTGTTGTAATGCTTTCTTTGCCGGCACATACTACAACGCACAGGCTTCAACCATGTGACGTGGCTTTCTTCAAGCCCTTGTCATCATACTACAATCAGGCTGCAGACAAATGGCTTCGAAGTAACCCATCTCGAAATATAACTCAGTCCAGGTGTTAGCTATAATAGGAGAAGCTTATGGTAAAGCTGCTACAGTGGTAAATGCAACGAGTGGATTTGCGAAAACTGGAATTTGGCCACTCGACACAAACAGCGACTTCGCTCCTACTGCCGTCAACCATGAGAATGAGCCTAACACAAGTGTGCCAAACTCACCTTCACAAAATTCAGTTCCCTCTTTTCAATCTAGTAGGCCTTACACTTCTGAAGATATTTCTACGGCCAATCCTCACTGTCCATAAAAGTCTTCAAACATGACTAGGTGTAGGCCTAACACTGTTGCTGAAATAGCGCCTATTCCTGAACTTACCACATCAAGGAAACAAAAAACCACGTCAGTTGCAATCGTCACAAGCAGTCCATACAAGAATGAGTTGTAGGAAGAACAAAATAAGAAAGTAGCAGATAGGTCTACATCGACACCAAGAAATAAACCGTTAAAGAGAAAGCTCCAATAAGGTCAACCAGAAAATAAAGACAAGAATTGGTACTGCAAAATTTGTGAATTGTCGGAAATGATGGATATGATCCAGTATATGAAATGTAGGATATGGCTTCACTAAAAATGTGCAAACGTTATTTCTAAACGGAAAGTGTTTTACTGTGAAGTCTGTGGATAATGGCCTCTTTTATATTACAATGAAAGCCCTATATTTTTAATTCATTTTCTAAAAAGAAAGTGTTTTTTATTATCTAAAAACTCCAGATTTCAAGGAGATTGACAATATAATCACAAACTTATTTTGCACTTTTGTTGCTAATTAAATAATTGCTTTAAGTATAGGACAAAATTATTTATATTTTATATTAATAAAAATGTTCCTGAATTTAAAATGATATGGTTCATTTTAAGATAAAGCTGGTCCAATTTAAGGACCATGTTCCTAATGCAAATTTTCCTGATAACTTTGATTTGACATTACTGCCACAATTTAGTGTTAAAGGCTATGTGGTTTAATATAGGGGCCTTTCCCCAACTGTTATTACAGTAAGCAAAATAACATCACTTTCAGTTATTGCTTTTCTTGTATCATACTGGCATTTTATCACATGGATAAAAGTTCAACAGCGACATTTCGTCAACTATTTTAATTAGAAACATGCGGTACACGTCATTATGATTGTAATTTTATTTAGTTTCATTTCTACTACATTTATGGCTAATGTTCCATCAAGAAATAACACTTTGCACTGAAAATACCATTTCATGACTAATATTCATAGGCTAGATTTGTAAGCTCTTATGTGCACTTAAATGTAGCGAAAAGAGCTCGCTGATATCAGTAGTAATATAGGTACGAGATATTTAAGGTTGTAGTTTGAAGTATCTCGCACAGTGCGTCATATTTTAAAGAAAACATGTAAAATTACGAAGAAATATCGAAGCACAATTCGAGAGAGAGAGAGAGAGAGAGAGAGAGAGAGAGTTGAGATTTCTATGCAGGAAAGTATAAAAGATAAGAAAAGATATAACAAAGAATGAAGAAATAAAAAACGTTTCTTACATTTAAAAATTGAAGGTAAATTGGAAGGTAACAGATTTAGGTGGCCTGGACATGTTACGAGGAGGGTAATGAGAGAATACCTAAGAGGATTTTTACATTGTAAGTTAGCGGACAGAGATTTCTCGGAATACTTACGATCAATTTAAAACATTAGGTGAAACAGAATGTGGAAAGAACAGGAAAAATATGGATGGAAGCAATGAAAGATAATTGTATGGAATGATAGAGAAAACTGAAGTTTGATATCTCACACTGACATCATAATCGGGAACACGAGGACTAATGATGATGATGACGATTATGGTGATGGTGATGACGATGACACTCTTGAATGTAACCTCTCTTTTACATCAATTCACTATAGCTCTCTTAATATTGGTCAAGCCAGGCCGAAGCAGATTTACTGGGTGTTTCATACTTACAGGTACAAACAGCAGGGGTGAGTAGAGCACAATAACACAAGGCAAAAAATCCTAATAGCAATAGTTTCCGAGATATGTCATCACATTGTGGCCACCAATTGAATACATCTCGTACACTTGCAACCGTTACAACATTCTCATTTCTTACATTACAGACTAAATGATCGTGTACCTCCATTTTTTTACAATATTTACATGACCTCTTTTGGATGATGTGCTTCTTTGGGAAAGGCAAATGCCGTGATACATGCATGACGAAGCTCCGGCTCACTTTCATTTGAAAGTTCGTGAGTTCTTACTCAAATTCTTCCACAACAGGTGAATCAATCGTGGATTACCAATAACATGGCCTCCCAGGTCCCCCGACTTAAACCATCTGCATTTTTGTTTGGGGATATTATGTTTTTTTTCTTTTTTTTTTTTTGCATTCCAGCCCTGTTGGTAATGTTAACGAACGCATTGTCAATGGTTGTCAGACTCCTCTGGCATATGTATATTTTTCTGTTTCGATTTTGTCTTAGGTATACCTATAACTTTGTTTTGTATTAACATTATATTATTACGCATTTCTTTTATATCCTCTGTTTGAATGGAAGAGAAGGCCTCACGACCTTAACTCTGCCAGAAAAAAATAAAGCATTTACTATATTCGAACTGTACGATTGTCGATCAGGAAACGTGCTGGTGCCTGACTTATCATAAAATACCTAGTCATAACTTATTGAACTCTTGTCATAACGCTCTCTTCGTCCACTACGTATCGGCCGTTGTTATCCCTGTACTGGGACATAATAAAACACCACAAATTTCGCAAACGGCTGATTTACAAACATGTTTATTAGAACTGTTTGCCTCGTTTCTCCCCTACTTAACCTTGCAGTTTGTACCGATGAAACACCCTGTACAAGTTACTTATTAGTTGCGAATTATTATAAAAGTTCGAAGGCCGGACACCCAACTATCGACTGCCTTGAGGCAACACTTAGTTTGCAAAAAATGTGACAATTCGTTTATAAGAAAACAAGGGTGACTTCCATTACACTGTATGTTTTGTTGCAAGGTCGAACTTGACAAGTGATCTACGATCGAGTCGACACACTATCACTTGTTTTTAACTTTTTGCTTGCGAGTTTTATTGTTACAATGCCGAGACAACACAAATGAGATGCCCGAAGGCTTGGGGCCTACAATTCTTATGCGGAAGTACAAAGTCGCGAATGTATTAATGAAATGCATTGCATCAAGTCGAAAATAATCAGACATAAATGATTTTACAGTCCCTAATTGCGTAAAACCTGCAGTACTATAACGTTAATTGAAACCAATTGCACCTTGCATAATATTTATAGTAATTAAAAGAAAGCGAGAAAAACATTTAGTCTGAGGAACAAGTACGGCATTTTTATTACACACGCCATGCGAATGACGCAAAATAAGATAAAATGAACTCACAACCAAACTTTAAACTTTCGATATTGTTTCTAGCTACAAATTCTAAATATTTGATTTCTTATTAATGGATAAAAATTCGTTCCGGCCCCGAGGATCGAACCCGGGACCCTGAGTTCTACGCATTGGGTGCTCTAACCACTGAGCTACGCCGAAGTTCAACTCATAGCGCACCGGATCGAATCCCTCTCCTTTGGTTCTTTTCCATTTGTGGCCTTATTCCATGTTCGACTTTGGCCCATATATTGACATAAATATTAACAGTCTTAATAATAAAAACTCTTATATAGACGTTTAACTGTCTTATACTTACACAATGAATAACTCCTTTATAAGTCGTGTGTACATTCCTTACTAATAATCACTACATACGTCGCGTATAACAATACAACTGTTACACAGCTACGTCATAGTTTCGCCATTACTTCAATATGGTATTAGAATATATGAGGTTCTTTACTGCATCCAATAGTGCGCGCTAGTGTGCCGCATTAAGTAGCTATAGTACAACTGGGCCTGATCGATTACCATGCTATATTTGGTCAAAAAGTATAGCTACAGCAATATAATTCTAATTATTCTGTACTGATAAAATGATAATCGATACAAACAACTGTTAGAGGGACGGTCATTTTATTCTCTACATACAACGCTTAAACAAGGAGTTTCATGTATGTAACTGCTGCAAAGCAATTCCCATGTATGTTTACAGGCTGTTTATTAATTCATCGCTCATGCATGGTATATTGATAACGTTTTCTGTCCCAACCCTACATACATTTCGTATAAAAACTATACACGGTTTACTAGTAAGACCGCAAGTCAACAGTCATCACACAAGGAGCACACTCAATTAAGCGACTTGGTGGCCAGGACTCCTACAGTATATGTACTGTTAGACGAATAATCTATGTAGAGGTTAATTTTTGGTCCTACAGAGATGTCAATATATAAGTCGAACATGGAGTAAGACCACAAAGGGAAAAGAACCAAAGGAAAGGGATTCGATCCGGTGCGGTGGGTTGAACTTCTGCGTAGCTCAGAGATTAGAGCACTCAGTGCGTAGAATTGGGCGTCCCGGGTTTGATACTCGGCGCTGGCCCCGGAGCGAATTTTTCAACATTAATAAGAAATGGCAGGCCTAACCATCACAGATAATTCTATAGGGCCAAAATATAATCTTTACACAGACTAAATATTTGAGTCCTGTTCTTAGTAGGGAAATTGAAATTTACTCTGATGCCATTCAAGAGTGTGTAATTCAGCGTTTAAGTTAAATGAAAGAGAGATTTTAGTAGGAAAAGGGACAGTGGATGCATGGAATCCATTGAATTAAGTGAAACGTCTTCGTTCTTGTATGTAAACCTTCCCGTTAAGTAAGGACGGATTTTCATTCCTTCATTCATGCATAGCTTTCTGCCCAAGGGCAGATCTTTCACTGCAAACACAGCATTCTCTAATCTTTCCTAACTTCTGCCTTCCTCTTAGTCTACGTATACTATCCATATATCTTAACGCAGTCTTCATCTGATAATTTCTTCTGTCCCGAACTTTTCTCCCGTTCACCATTCCTTCCAGTGAATCCTTCAGTAGGCAGTTTCTTCTTAGCCACTGACCCAGCCAACTTTTTTTCTCTTCCTGATCACTATCAGCATCATTCTTTCTTCACCTACTCTTTATAGTACAGCTTCATTTCTTATTCTGTCTGTCCTTTTTACACGCTCCATTCTTCTTCATATCCACATTTCAAATGCTTCCAGTCGTTTCTCTTCACTTCGTTGCAATATACATGTTTTTTTCCTCTTAGAACACACTCCTCACAAAGCACTTCAATAGCAATCTATTTCTTAAATCTTTTTTCTAAAGGTCCGCAGAAAATGCTTCTTTTCCTATTAAAAGTTTTCTTGGCCATTGCTATCCTCCTTTTGACTTCTTGTCAGCAGTTCATGTTACAGCTTATAGTACATCCCAAGTAGGCTATTTGAAGCTGTCCACGTGTTCTACTGCCTCATTTCGAATTCACAAGTTTACTTTCTTTATTTTTCTTCCAATAACCATGACCTTCGTCTCGTTTCCATTATTTATCTTCATTCCATGCTGCTCACAGCTGTCATTTAGCTCTAGTATCATATCCCCTATCATTATCTCCTCTTCTGCCAACAAAGCCATATCATTAACAACTCTCACGCACTTTATTCTTCTTCTCTTATTATCACCCTTCCCATATTCTGTAAATAGTTCTTCACTAAATTATCTGACATACTTGTTGTACCACTCTCCCTATTATATTCCCTTCTGACATTTCTTCTCTTATCCTGATTTTGGCTTATTGTTTCATATAAAAATTACTTAATAGCCTCCTCTCTTCTCAATCCACAATGATTCCACAGGATTCCGATCAGTTTATTCCAATCCACTCTGTCAAAAGTCTTTTCCAGGTCAACCAATACTATAAACACGTCTTTATTTATTCTAGCTATCTTTCGTCAATTGTCCGAAACAATCCAATTGCATCTATCGTAGCGTTTCCCTTCTTGCAGCCAAACTGCTCCTGTTCCAATTCTCCTTCCATCAGAATATTATATCGATTCAGCATTCGCAGCAGAATCTTCGCCTAGTGCAGTAACAGGTTAATATTCCAGAACTCGTTACATTTCGTGACATTATTTTTCTCCAGTATTGGCAGGATCATTGTCTCCATGAAATCTCCAAACCATTCGCTTTCCTCATATATTTCGTTGCATAATTATATAATTTCCTTCTTGTCTTCACCTAAGCATTTCCCTAATTCAATGAAGATCCCATGAACTTCTATTGCTTTCTCATTTCTAATTTAGCCCTACCTAAGTCGCAGCTCAACTCCTACCCCCAGAATAGAAAATTCTTTTTCGTTTTCTGATAGACTGCTTTATCTATAACTCAGTTATCTGGACAATTCCCCGTGTGATATAGCCCTTCTACATAAAATTTCGTCTATCTATTCAATATTTTCGAAGGTTATTATAACAAAGTAATTGACAAACATCCAGGTTTTCAAAATGTCAGTATCAATAAATTCATAAATTTTATTGGGAATTCATTTTAAAATAATATATTATTTGTTTATTGTGTATTTCTGACTTAGTGTAAGTTAAATTGTGAAATAAAATGTACAACTACTTCTAAATTAATTTAACATTACGCTTTGTTTCTTGTAATTATATCTTCATTTTGTTAAATGTGTGAGGTTTTCTCCCTGAGCATGAGTTTCACTCTTTGGCGTAGGCTTATACGCTAGGACATGATTCCTGTTTATACAGGGACATCACTTTATTTTTACTTCAATTTTTATTGTACCCGAGTTTTTTAATGCATTTCACTCCCATCCCTTATACTAGTAAACTTCCACCTGTCCTCCACACAAAACCAACGCCGTATAGGCAGTTAAAATCGTCTTACGGTCGCAGTATACAGTACAGAGTGAGTGAGTATAGTACGTTCCAGAAATATTGTCGTATTTTCCAGTGAATAAAGTGCATTCATTATTGAATCATATTTTCGCACAGGTACTGTGTCCGTTTGGTTATATCGCTTCCCGGTTTCCTCCAACCGTTTCTGCTGACCCCTACGTAAAGACTAGTGACTGGGCTATCTTAGCTCTTTTCTGAAAACATTTTGCTGTTAGGAATTGGATGTCTACGTAATATTATAAAGTGTTTAATAGTACATTATGCAACGAGCCTATAATGATAGTAATTAAGAAGCGAGTATGGATGTTTATGAAACGAGCGCAAGCGAGTTTCATAATTTTCATACGAGCTTCTTAATTACCATTATAGGCGAGTTTCATACGACTTTTTATGCTCGACCATATTTCTAACTTGAAATTACCGGTATTCAGATGTATACATTTTATTTGTATCTGACAAGATCGGAAGTGACCTTGTTCTAGGTCGTGAATTGTGAGATGTGCGCAGACGCGAAAGTATTGATTTTTTCCGAGGAACAAATGTCATTGACCTTGACGTAATCCCGTTAAACTTGGTATAACCTTGATTATTGAATTCGACATTGAAAAACGAGATGACAAATTGAATTTATTTGAATATTATTTACAATTAACGCTAATTATTACAGTAACATAACATAGCCTTCTGCGACAGTATTGGATTTCCAGCCTCCGTGACTTTTCGCTAATTCTCTTTCGATTCATATCCGAGAATAATCGATACTTGCGGTTTTATAACGGTACAAAGCTGACTTGTCATTGGCTGAACACATGTAAGCTGAGTTATCATTGGCTGAAGACCTGTACTTTAATGAGTAGGTGTACTTTAATGTCATGCATTAAAGGACTGCTACCAGGTGTATAATTAGTACATTTCGGCATGGTCGAGCATAAAATAATTTAAATAACCTGTCCTCGTTAAGTAACTTTCACATGATTTCTTTCCTTTCCACGACCCTGCGACATAACCACTTGGACGGAAAATATATATCATGTCTGGGTAAATTTATCTGTGCGGATCGGGCAGAAGTGAATGTTGAATTTACAGTACGTAAGGTACTCCGTCATAAAGTAGGTACAGAACTACTTCAACAGGTGCAGGATTACGATCCACCATGTAGACTGATTTGAGTGCTTTGCATTATTTATTTTGGGGTTACTGTAAAACAGTTGTGTTAGTTAAACATCCTACAATAACAGAAAAATTAAAGAATTACATCCAAGAAACAATAGCCTACATTAAATTTCAGAAGATATGCTTAAAAACGTTTTTGACAATGTGCACAAAATAACTGAACACTGTATCGAAATGAACGTTCACCATTTTCAACAGTTTGTTTAAAATATCCAGATTTTGATTATTTTTCAATTTAAATGCATTCTCCATACTGTATGCTAATGTACTGTGGACAGTGTAATGAATACGTCCGCCTGGATGTTTCAGTTACTGAGTAAAACACTTATTCTTAATACTTTATTGTATTTTGATTAAATAAAATTCTAACGAAAATTATCAAACTCAAAAATTATAATATTTCCTAGTTTACGTAAATAGATGCACTACTTTCCTTCCCGCCTATGCCTAGTAAAGTGATTTGTTTGTATTTATTACTAGTATCATCAAACTTCGGTCGTGGAAGCGGGTAACAAACAGTCTTTCTGGTTCTCAACCGTTAATCCAGAGGTATATCCAGGTTAATATTAGAAATGTTGGTAAAAGCAAAATGATGCCACTGTACACAGGTTGTAACTTTAATAATGGCAAGTATTTATTTATTACGAATATACAAGTGACACATCTGTAAAACTTCTACAGTCCTTCAATGTAGTAACTAGCATTGTCAACAACTCGTTGAAAGCGATGTGGAAGTCCCCGTAGCAGCTCCTGTTCTGTTGATGTTTCTGATGGACCGCCCTACTGCCTGCAGAATATCGGGAACAGTCCAGAATCGAAGTCACGAAGTGTTTCCTTTATATTTTGGATTAAGTCATAATCACAAGAGCTTAAGTCTGGTGAATGTGATGAATGGAAAAGCACTTCCCTCCCCCAGCGACAGTACAAATCAGCTACAGGCTGTGCCGTGTGCGCCCCTGCGTTATCCTGCAAAATGATTGAAGGGTTCTGCAAAACGTGTGGGCGCTTTCTTCGCAATGCTGGTCTCAGATTATGCTAAAAAAATGACTGAAATACTGTGCATTAACATTCAGCCAAGATCGCTGTTCCTGCTTTGTAAACATGGCGAAACACAACCGGTTAGAGCTGTAACAGGAGATTAACTTCAACTCTCCACAGCGCATGCGCTGTGAGTCGGACGGAAGAGTCCTTTTAGGGAGGAGGAGTGCAGACATAGACTAACATGTGGTAGAAGTGACAACAATTAACTCCGTCTCATTTCGCTTTTACAGCAGTGTTGCCACTATTAAAGTTACACCGCACGTAATTGCATACGTGTTTTACTAACAATTCATTTACAGGTCTATTCGTCTTTATATTCCTATTCTTTCCGAGTCCAGCTCATTAACTCTTGGCTACGCCATCATAGCTAACAAGACAGTTTTAGGTGAGTAGTGTTTTCCTCTGGGTGTTAATTTTTTATTGGGTTATTTTAAGACGCTGTATCAGCATCTAGGTTATATAGCGTCAGAATGAAATGAAGGTGATAATTCCGGTGAAATGAGTCCGGGATCCAGCACCGAAAGTTACCCAGCATTTGATCGTATTGGGTTGAGGGGAAAACCCCGGAAAAAAAAACCTCAACCAGGTAACTTACCCTAAAAGGGATTCGATCCCGGGCCTCTTGTTGTAAGCCGTTGAATCTTTTTTTTTTCGATATGACACGTGGCACACTCCCATTCACCAATAAAGACAATAGTAGTTACGTCATGAAACCTCTGAATTTTATTTTCAGGAATTTCTTAAGTTTATCTTCATCAAAATCTAACCACAAAGTATTCATTGCCAGATGGACATGCATCACACTTTTCGTAAAGGAAACAATCGAATCCCGGCTGTCCCTTACGCAACCAGTTCTACTGGATCGAGTGGGTTTCAAACTCGCGACACTTGCGAATAAATCTTCATTACTGCGTAGCGGTACACAAACAATACAAGCATCGAACTGTATGCTGCTTTTTGTATCATCCAATTTAAAAACCCGTTTGAGGCATTATGCACCACAGCATTCCAAACGAAACCTGCCAGCCTTCCTTATTTGCCTCGCGAAGGCTGTGGAGAGTTTTCGACAGGAAGTGACAAGCAGTCAGCTGACAACCCTGTGGTGCAGGTTTCCATCAAACACTTTGCTTCCTCTTGCTTTATATCAATTATTTCTGTGACTAATACAAAAGAACAACAGAAAGAATGTGGGAAGTGGAATAAATATTTTTCATTAGCTCGTGGAAATCGGTATGGCATAGTTGCGCCTCGCGGTCAATTGGGAGGCCTAGGCATGGCATAGTTGCGCCCCGAAGAAATCAGGTAGCAGAATGGACATGGCATAGTTGCGCCCCGAAGAAATCAGGTAGCAGAATGGACATGGCATAGTTGTGCCCCGAAGAAATCAGGTAGCAGAATGGACATGGCATAGTTGTGCCCCGAAGAAATCAGGTAGCAGAATGGACATGGCATAGTTGCGCCCCGAAGAAATCAGGTAGCAGAATGGACATGGCATAGTTGCGCCCCGAAGAAATCAGGTAGCAGAATGGACATGGCATAGTTGCGCCCCGAAGAAATCAGGTAGCAGAATGGACATGGCATAGTTACGCCCCGAAGAAATCAGGTAGCAGAATGGACATGGCATAGTTGCGCCCCGAAGAAATCAGGTAGCAGAATGGACATGGCATAGTTGTGCCCCGAAGAAATCAGGTAGCAGAATGGACATGGCATAGTTGCGCCCCGAAGAAATCAGGTAGCAGAATGGACATGGCATAGTTGCGCCCCGAAGAAATCAGGTAGCAGAATGGACATGGCATAGTTGCGCCCCGAAGAAATCAGGTAGCAGAATGGACATGGCATAGTTGCGCCCCGAAGAAATCAGGTAGCAGAATGGACATGGCATAGTTACGCCCCGAAGAAATCAGGTAGCAGAATGGACATGGCATAGTTGCGCCCCGAAGAAATCAGGTAGCAGAATGGACATGGCATAGTTGTGCCCCGAAGAAATCAGGTAGCAGAATGGACATGGCATAGTTGCGCCCCGAAGAAATCAGGTAGCAGAATGGACATGGCATAGTTACGCCCCGAAGAAATCAGGTAGCAGAATGGACATGGCATAGTTGTGCCCCGAAGAAATCAGGTAGCAGAATGGACATGGCATAGTTGCGCCCCGAAGAAATCAGGTAGCAGAATGGACATGGCATAGTTACGCCCCGAAGAAATCAGGTAGCAGAATGGACATGGCATAGTTGCGCCCCGAAGAAATCAGGTAGCAGAATGGACATGGCATAGTTGTGCCCCGAAGAAATCAGGTAGCAGAATGGACATGGCATAGTTGCGCCCCGAAGAAATCAGGTAGCAGAATGGACATGGCATAGTTGCACCCCGAAGAAATCAGGTAGCAGAATGGACATGGCATAGTTACGCCCCGAAGAAATCAGGTAGCAGAATGGACATGGCATAGTTGCGCCCCGAAGAAATCAGGTAGCAGAATGGACATGGCATAGTTACGCCCCGAAGAAATCAGGTAGCAGAATGGACATGGCATAGTTACGCCCCGAAGAAATCAGGTAGCAGAATGGACATGGCATAGTTGCACCCCGAAGAAATCAGGTAGCAGAATGGACATGGCATAGTTGCGCCCCGAAGAAATCAGGTAGCAGAATGGACATGGCATAGTTACGCCCCGAAGAAATCAGGTAGCAGAATGGACATGGCATAGTTGCGCCCCGAAGAAATCAGGTAGCAGAATGGACATGGCATAGTTGCGCCCCGAAGAAATCAGATAGCAGAATGGACATGGCATAGTTGCGCCCCGAAGAAATCAGATAGCAGAATGGACATGGCATAGTTGCGCCCCGATGGCATAGTACACACGAAAGTGATTGTCATAAAATAAATAAATTAGACCTACTTAAAAATATTATAGTGTTAGCTGCACTGAAATCAGATAGCATATGATCAATTTTTCTATTTAAAATAACACTTCTTTATCGATCACACACAATAAATGAACTACACTTTTTTGTTTGTACACCAATATCTTAACCCTACGGTACAAGGTTTCGTAAATCGAAACATAGACCCATTGTGTATTATTAACTCTTTACCCTTTCCACTAAACTTAACATTCATTTTAAATTAACCTCACTATACGCCACAGACGGTGTGAAAATCGCTAATAAATTGTTAAGATTGCTAAGGCCCCATATCCCTACGACTCACTCATTTGAATATGTCAGCTAATAAAAACTGCAAACTGCATGTTGTTCATTTTAACGGTACCGATAGTGAATATTAAATCGAATAAGAAATCAATAAGATTGGTTGATTACGAGTCTCGAGTTCCCGTAATGTATTTTTCTCCACCTATTTCATCGGGGCACAACTATGCCATGCACCTTTTCTCTACCTGATGGGAACGGGGCGCAACTATGCCCACAAAACAGGGATCCTATTTTATTTGCTGCATCTTACCTGACCGTGGGGCGAAACCATGTCCTGCCCCGTGGAAATAATATTACACATGAATGCGCAAGTAGGCCTAGATGATATTACCGGTCAGTTCAAACGTTCAAACAGAGTTTACGTGTTTTACTTAATTCTAGCAGACAAAAACGTAGGTACTGTTGTATTTAAATATTTTCTGCTGCAGGACAAATTATTTCCTTATCCCCAAGGCGGGCTGAAAGGCCTCTATTATTGAAGAGGAATTCATCCTATTATATGACCTGTCAAGTGGGCCTAATGAACACTGACAGTCTGAACATATACTGTACATAGTAATAATAATAATAATAATAATAATAGTAATAATATTATTAATATTAAAGTCCAGAATAACAGAGAAAGTATGGAATTGACCGAGTTACATCAGCTCCTTGTTCATGCGGATGACGTGGCTATATTAGGAGAAAATCCACAAAAAGTTAGGGAAAACACGGGAATTTTACTTGAAGCAAGTAAAGAGATAGGTGTGAAAGTAAATCCCGAAAAGACAAAGTATATGATTAAGTCTCATGGCCAGAATATTGTACGAAATGGAAATATAAAAGTTGGAAATTTATTCTTTGAAGAGGTGGAAAAATTCAAATATATTGGAGCAACAGTAACAAATATAAATGACACTCGGGAGGAAGTTAAACGCAGAATAAATATGGGAGATGCGTTTTATTATTATTTTAGTTGGGAAGCTTTTATCATTCAGTCTCTCAGAAAAGCTGAAAGTTAGAATTTATAAAACAACAATTCTATTACCGGTTCTTCTATATGGTTGTGAAACTTGGACTCTTCACTTTGAGAGAGGAACATAGGTTAAGGATGTTTGAGAATAAGATGCTTAGGAAAATATTTGGGGCTAAGAGGGACGAAGTTACAGGAGAATGAAGAAAGTTACATAACGCAGAACTGCATGCATTTTATTCTTCATCTGACATAATTAAGAACATTAAATCCAGAAGTTTGAGACAGGCAGGGTATGTAGCACGTATGGGCGAATCCAGAAATGCTTATAGAGTGTTAGTTGAGAGGTCTGAGGAAATAAGACCTTTGGAGAGGCCGAGACGTAAATGGGAGGATAATATTGAAATGTATATGAGGGAGGTGGGATATGATTATTGAGACTGGATTAACCTTGCTCAGAATAGGGACCGATGGCGTGTTTATGTGAGGGTTTCTAAAAGTCATAAGTATTGTTATTATTACTACTACTATTATTATTATTATTATTATTATTATTATTATTATTATCATCATATTAGAGTGTTTGATTAATATTAAAATATGTTAAAAAAGGAAGTGCATTATATTTTTCTTTTATTTGTGTTTATTGGATTTGTGTTACCTCATCAGTCATCATTTTATTTGTATTTATTTCTACGAATTATGTTACCTAATTACTTTAATTTATCAATAATATTACTCTTCACCAAAGAGAAGATGGTTGTATTGAAGGCTAGTAATGTTATAAAATAAATAAACATTATGTTCTTCAGTTTAAGATTCCACGTTTTATTGATTATTTCATCCACTTTCCGTAATAGTAAATAATTATGTGTGTTATTTTTAAGTGTTTTAGACAGCGCTTCATGGAGCCTGTTTCTTTCTATCTTCTTTTTTTTACTTAACTGCAACGTTTAACGTTTACCTCACATGTTAATTTACTAGCTGTTAGTATTGTAAATTATTTTATAAATTTTATTTCATCTGTCATATATAACAACACTGAAAGTTAAATAGACCTTTCATACAAAATCGAAAATAGCAAATCGAAAAGAGAGGAGGATTGGGAGGACAAATTTAAAAGGTACGCAAAACGCGTCCTTGTAAGGGGTTGGGGGCTGTAAGAAACTAAATATGTGAGCTCCAAGCCTGTTGGCCACTAGTCTCACTCCGGGTTACGCTGCTCCACTGAAGGAGCTCTAGAAAATTTTGAAGGGAAAAACCGAAAATGGACGTCATACAAAATAACTCCGCAAATAGTTGTAATCACGCAAATGAAATTTGCAACCGCCATTTTGCAATGAAGAGCAGCACTTTTTTCTCCTCAATTGTCAAAGCGAAAGCGCTTTACTACAATGCTGTTAAAAGATGCTTGGTTTCACTTTCAAAGTACGTTCTAAAATCGACTCAATCTATCTAAATTGTAAATCTGCCGCCACAAATTTGTACTTGGTACTGTACTCGGTTTAACCGAGTAATAACGTCACATTAACTGCTCCGAACCGAACCGCTCCGTCCCCAGCCCTATTCCAGTTCTTCTGGCTCGCCTTAGCTCTTACATTTCTAAATATAAGTGTCTTGTTTAAAACTAATCATCTAAAGTAATGTAATAATAAATGTTGGGATTCCTTTAACCTGCGCGCTGTTGTAAACGATGCAGAGACTATGTTTGTAGAGGAAAGAAAGAGACAGAGAATACCTTTTCGATCCCATTCGGAAGAAGTGCTCGCGTGTATACAGGTACAATCGGGTGAAAAATATTCTAATAGATCAATGAAACAAAGTTTCCATGTGTACTAAATTGTTCATTACTGAACAATATTTGCACTGGAATTTAACACAGTAAACTTCATATAACTTTCAAAAGTAATTAAACAAAACACATAAATAGGCCTACAATACACTTCTATGAGTAACAAAAAGTAGTAATTACAGTTTGACATAGGCCTACATACTACTATGCATAACAAATTCCAGTACATGGTTCACTGATCTCTATGACAAATTACAATAGGCCTACACATTTTCATTCTATCAAAAGAAAAAGAAGTGCAGTCGAGTAAAAAATCTTGTTGGGTACTTGTACTCCGTGAGGTGACCGGAAGTTCTTCCTGTTGTGTTTAGACATGAACTTTCATGTTTTCACTGTGTTTTCTTGAATTACACTGTGATTGAACGAAATGTATTTTTGTTGCTCTTATTTCCACATTACATACTTTACATAAAAGTATTCACAGCCAAATTCGTTTATCAATATTTGTTGCATGTCATGTTTTCTTATTTTCGGCATTTCTGAACAACGTGAGCCTACATTCTGACTAGCGCTTGAGCTCGTAACAAATTAAATGTCTATGTATCTGAGTAAGGAAAACAAACCTTCACGGGACATCCTTTTATATCGTATTCTCGTTGCGAGTGTACATTCTTAAGTCTGTTCGTCAGATTGCAGCTATAGTCTAGACACCACTAACCTATTTTCAATGTTTTAGTTAAAGGAAGAACTGTCATCAGTAGGGGACGGATGTTGATGAAAAGTCATCTTATTATTTTTCACAGTAGGACTATGCCTATTACTACAGAAATCCTTTCTATGTTAATATCAACATAAAAAATCATTTCTTATATTGCATCTTTTGCATTGTTTTACGTTTTTGAATTAATAGGTCTTTTTTATATTTTTTCGGCACTTTTTGGTCATTTTTAATACTTTGAAGAAGTTTTAGATAATTTGGAATGCATTTCACTTTCTTCTTTACCGATAGGTCTGTTAAATCATTTTCTAACCAAATAGGTCAGTAGTAGTAATTACTTACTGAATAAGTGAATAGCAGTGAAGTTTGAGTTTTTTATATTGGAACAGATTCTAAAGACCATCCCTCATTGCACCGAAGGCTTCACTTCACACAACGCAAGTAATATAAAATGCTTGACAGCAGCTTAGTTTAAGTGAGGACTTTGGCCGCTACTGTTCTTTTGTCGGTACGAGGGTGTCTTTAGAATTTATGTCTGAAAGGGGGGAAACTTTCACCATGTCCTAGACAGGACGTTGTGTCCTCAACGTGGTTCGGATGAGATGTCTACTGTAATAGACAGTATTTTTAACACAAAGATTGCAAGAATGCACCCACAATTTATTTTGTCATTCACACTTCCTCATCTGAAAGATTTGGTAACAAAAGTGAAGCGCGGAAGGAGGAGGAGACGGAGGATGAAGGCACTGACATGGACCACCCCTGATTGAAACACATTGTAAACCCTCATTAAAATTTATAGCTTTCCCTTAAAACCTTCGTTTTGTTGCATGTTCTTTTCTCTCTCTCTCCGAGATTTACAGGGAAGTCATTGAAACAAGGTGACTAATTTTTAAGAAGTTATGGTGCGAGTACAGTGAATAATATTTAAATGTCATTTTCTTTTAATTTTATGTCTTTTTTCCATTAGTTTAAGAGCATTTTAATGATCGTTTTAAGTAGATTTTTTAGGACATCAACATCCGCCCCCCTAATCATCAGGCTCCTCCTAATCTAAGCTAAAATCTAGTTGTGTATTATTTAACTTAAACACTCGTAATGAAAATTCAATTAGACCGTCTCTGATTATCTGTATCTGTAATACAGATAAGCAGAGACGGTCTAATTGAATTTTCATTACTTATTAGTCAGCTTATCGGAACAATCAATACAAGATGAAACTATTAAAAACTCGTATTAACATTCCCTCACTTCATTTTCTCCTGGCCTAGTTACCTCCTAAGTGGTGCCTTGTTGGTATCACTTTTGAGGTTCAGACCTGTCTTCGGACAGTTGACTTAACAACAAACTTTTTTTACTTGATTATTTAACGACGCTATAACAACTGCGAGGTTATTATTTAGCGTCGATAGAATTGGTGATAGCAAGACGGTATTTGGCGAGATGAAGCCGAGGACTCGCCATAGATTACCTGACATTCGCCTTATGGTTGGGGAAAACCTCGGAAAAATCCAACCAGGTAATAATAATAATAATAATAATAATAATAATAATAATAATAATAATAATAGTTTATTTTAGCTGGCAGAGTTAAGGCCGTAAGGCCTTCTCTTCCACTCAACCAGCAAACAGTGTATATACATATGCATGAACTTACAAAAAATTCAACAATTTGATTTAGATGAGAGTTACATGTATAAAAGAGTTATTTACGAATTAAACAACAAAATACTATGAACTATTAATTAAACACTGAAATAAACTGTGTAGCAGAATTAAACTAAAATACATAGAATGTTAATATATTTCAAATAATATTAGATAATAGAAAGAGGTTATTATGAGACAATTTTGAAAATACAACACAATCAGGATGATGTCTAAAGAAAAAAGTAACAGTGTAGTCAGTGATAGTTAAAATCAGTATGATTGGAGTGAAATGCTAATAAGGTTATCTTTTAAGCTGTTATAAGCTGTAATCAGCCTAAGCAGGAATCGAACCGCGCCCGTGCGTAATTCCGGATCGGCAGGCAAGAGCTTTAGCCGACTGAGCTAAGCCGGTGGCTACAAACATGTTCTAAGTACAGATATCAGAAACTTAACATTAACAAATAAAACTTACACATAATAACCTTGCTTGAATTTAGTAACTCATAATTGCAATTCAAATTATGATCTTATACTTAAACCTTTTCTTCTCATTTAAACTTACTGTAAATAAGAATTTTCTTAACTTTTGTGAACGAGGTGAGACAATTATTGGCGTTCATCTGGGAACTCACATAGGCCTAAATATTAAGATAAGCCACAAAGATCTTTACAATAGCGAGGACTTGTATATATTTTAGCATAGGTACAATTCCTCTTGCATTAATTAATTAATTCATTCATTCATCCATTCATTCATCCATTCACTCACTCAGTCACTCATTCATTCATTTACTTATTCCACAACGTCCACCTCGCTGCATTATCTAATTATTGGATAAGGTGTACTCATCCTGCCTGTGGTAGTATTCTTAAATCCATTCTAATCTAACCTAGAAGTTACATACTAAGAATAGGCATTTCAGGCAATACAAGGGATTTCGTAAATCTCTATGTTTACTTTCAGGTCCAATGAATAACTAGAAAGGAAGTGCTGTTGAATATTAGTCACTTCATCGTAATTATTATGAAGATCGTCATGAACCCAATTATCATGGCTAGAAAGTAATCGAAAACTCCAAAACGACAACGGTTCCTTCATTCTCATATTTTAGTTTGTAAACGAAATATTTTAAATTCACCGAATTTAATTGTTTATAACACATTGTCCTTATGTCAACCCTTTAATAAGGGAAGTTTGTAGAAAACTACTTTACAGAACATGACAAATCTTAAAGAAATAGAGAGAATTGACCAATTGATGGTGCTCATTGTTTTGGACGGAGGAGGATCATCATGTTTGCATACTCAGGATTACAGGCCCATTTCAGGTTCAAACTTTTTCACCAAACCTCACCAAATTTATTGGTAATGATGATTTGATGATGATGATGATGATGATGATGATGATAATGATAATGATAATGATAATGATAATGATGATGATAAATTGCGGATCAATCCGAGATTATGGTTAATGTTAACTACAGATTTAAATTAGTTTTAATTTCTGATCTTCAGTGAGATCATGTGGTACCAGTATGATCAATGAAAGAACCATGAAAATTCTTATGGTGACGTGAGTACTCCATTACATTCCGCTACAACTTGCCAAGACTTATCATAGTTACCTGCAAGAAATGTTCTTTTGAGTATTATTCAGTTTGCCACAACGTGTTATCTTTCTCTGCATTCTGTACTTTGACACATTTCGAAAATTGTTTCCATATTTTATAATTTGTGCTATTTGTATTTACATAGTATTTTCGATTGGAATAATATTTGGTCAAGTGAAATCTCTTACCAGCTAATATTAAATTACAGACTGTACACTTGGCTTTTGATTTGTCCAGAGTTACAAGATGCAACCAAAATATCTTCCTTTAGGCAACCTGGAGAAAACAAGCTTTTTCTGATTGATTTTGTTTTTCCTTTGCGGGTTTATAAAATATAATATATTTTACAAGAAGATAAAAGTAAGCAGTCAAATTATTAACTAAATTTTAGCCAATGGGATGGAAGCATTAATTTTAAACATTGGTTCTTAAATATTCAACTTAATACAATGTGTGTACTGGTTGTAAAATTGTATCTGTTCTCACCGTTTAGCGAGATTTCTGTATCAGTATACCAGTTACTTACTTACTTAGTTACTTACTTACGTACTTACTTACTTACGTACTTACTTACTTACTTTTAAGGAATCCGGAGGTTTATTGCCGCCCTCACATAGAGCACGCATTTGGTCCCTATCCTGAGCAAGATTAATCCAGTCTCTATCATCACATCCCACCTCCCTCAAATCCATTTTAATATTATCCTCCCGTCTTCGTCTTGGCCTCCCCAAAGGTCTCATTCCCACCGGCCTCCCAACTAACACTCTATACATGCATTTCTGGATTCGCCCATACGTGCTACATGCCCTGCCCATCTCAAACGTCTGGATTTCATGTTTCTAATTATGTCAGGTGAAGAATACAATGCGTGCAGTTCTGTGTTGTGTAACTTTCTCCATTCTCCTGTAACTTCATCCCTCTTAGCTCCAAATATTTTCCTAAGCACCTTATTCTCAAACACCCTTAACCTATGTTCCTCTCTCAAAGTGAGAATCCAAGTTTCACAACCATATAGAACAACCGATAATATAATTGTTTTATAAATTCTAACTTTCAGACTTTTTGACAACGGACTGGATGATAAAAGCTTCTCAACCGAATAATAACAGGCATTTCTCATATTTATTCTGTGTTTAATTTCCTACCGAGTATCATTTATATTTGTTACTGTTGCTCCCAGGTATTTGAATTTTTCAACCTCTTCAGAGGATAAATTTCCAATTTTTATATTTTCATTTCGTACAATATTCTGGTCACGAGACATAATCATATACTTTGTCTTTTCGGGATTTACTTCCAAACTCATTTCTTTACTTGCTTCAAGTAAAATTCCCGTATTTTTCCTAATCGTTTGGACTTTCTCCTAACATATTCATTTCTCCTAACATAACACGTCATCCGCATAGACTAGCAGCTGATGTAAGCCGTTCAATTCCAAACCTTCTCTGTTATCCTGGACTTTCCTAATAGCATACTCTAGAGCAAAAAAGTAAAGGTGATAGTGCATCTCCTTGCCCACAGTGAATTGGAAACTTACCTATACGGACTCTGCTGTACGTTTCACTGAGACACATTTTATTTACTCGAACTAGTTTCTTGGAAATACCAAATTCAATAAGAATACCAGTATACCAGTTAGTTAAGTTATTTCGTTTCGGAAATGTTATGTTTCAGACAATTTTCGATCGCCGCTATTTCGTGCAAGAAATAAAATTCTGACATGTTTAGAGGAATTCCGCTATAGATGGGTGTGTGCACAATCTTACATAAAACATCACCTCATTTTAATACATTATTTTGATTACAATACCCTAAGTTTTATTTCCCCACACTTTCAAGGACACAAATAATTCTCATAGGGCTAAGGAGAATTCTATATCCTCCATCAGTATCTCCTGTACTCACATTTCCATTTTTAACTGCTGATTAATCTTCACATTCCTTTTGCTATTTTGTAGCGTTTCCTCCGGCTGAAAACCGCAGATCTTTGCAGTAATTTCCACAGTGGATCTGATTAACAAGAGTTTCTCAAGTACGTTTTCTATCTCCAAGTAAAATACAGAAATCTTAGTGCAACCTTTATACTTCAACGACGAAATATAAATTTCAGTTACACTTTCATTCGGAAATGGTTACCCTAAAGCGGTAGTGTCTCAACTTCATGAACTAAAAATCAAATAAATACAGAACAAAAAATGTAAATAGCTACATGTAGACCTACTAATACACTTTTAAGAATTATTACTTTAAAACTGGATTTGTTTTCCAATTAACATGATCTCACTACATCTATTTCAATTCAGAGCATGTGCAACAATGCAAGGATTAAAATCAGTGTCAAAATATGAATAAATCTTGCAAAACTGTCAATTAAGAAATAAAACAAGGACACCCACTGTCACTCGTTTTATTTAGTTTTATACCGGTATAGATTCTATCATTAAAGAATGGAAAAAAAAATTAACATAACTTTATTGCATTGGAGAAATCTGTTAACACTTTGTTATATACAGATACAGAAAGTATTAGCAAACTCTGAAGATAACCTACAGAAGATATTTCACAAACTATGGTTCATTGCGAATTAATATAATTTTAAAATCTCTATAGGAAAACCATAGTTTTAGGTTTTATGGGATCAAACTCAATGAGAACTAATATTTTAATAAATAATCGAACAAGTATCTTCCTTTGACTACCTTAGTTTTAACATCTCTTACATTACTTCCAGAAACATTGAAAATAAGCTGGCGCAATTCCTTCAGCTCTTAGGAGGAATGAAAATAACACTCCTTGGAAAAGTTTAGTGAGAAACGATATTAAAATTTTACAAAACATTGGCTTTACTAGAATTTTTGTATGGATCTGTAACTTGGACCCTGACAACAGTTCAATTAAGAAAAATTGATCTGGTTGGGTGTTCTCCTAAGTTTCCCACAACTGTAAGGCAAATGTCTTGTAATCTATAGCGAATCCTCGGCCTCATCTCGCCAAATACCATCTCGATGTCACCAATCCCATCGAAGCTGAATAACCTCATAGTTGATACAGCGTCGTTAAATAAACAAGTAAAAAAAAAAAAGAATTGAAGTTGCTGAGATGAGACTACTCCGAAATTTAGATGGATACACTCTTTTTGATCACAAAAGAAATGAACAAATTAGACAAAACTGTAACGTAGAAAATATTTGCAAGAAAATTATATCATACTGACATAATAGAAAGAATCCCCCACACAGGATTCCAAACAAAATACTTAACTATTAGCTAACAAGCAGATGACCCAGATAATGCTCCAAATGCCTTGGAAGGACCAAATTATGCTTCAAATTCCTGAAGACGGAACAGGCCAACAGATTTAATTCATGGATGATTTATTATTATTATTATTATTATTATTATTATTATTATTATTATTATTATTATTATTATTATTATTATTACAAAAAGCACTTCCTTAAGTTTTGTTCAAGAGATTCGCAGAAGATGCTCTTTTTTCTATGAACAGCTTCCTTTGTCATTGTTATCTTCTTTTTGACTTATTGGCAGCAACTCATGTTACTACTTATAGTACACCCCAGCGTTTGAAGCTGTCCAGTTGTTCCACTACCTCATTTCAAATTCGCAAGTTCACCTTCTCTACTTTTCCACCTATGGCCATGGTCTTCGTCTTGTTTGCATTTATCTTCATCCCATACTGCTCACACCTGTCATTTAGCTCCAGTAGCATATCCCTTAGTATTGCCTCCACTTCTGCTAACAACGCCAAATCAGCCAATATTATGCACTTCAACTTCTTCCTTCTGCTATCACTCCCTCTATCTTCTGAAAAGAGTTCTTCGCTAAATCTTCAAGTAGATGTTGAACGGTTTAGGTGATAAACAGTATTCTTGACATACTCCTCTCCCTATTCTACTTCCTTCTAACATTTCTTCTCCTATCCTGACTTTGATTAATTGTTTCATAAAAAGGTAACTGAAAAGCCTTCTCTCTTTCCAATCCACACCAATTTTCTTTAGGATCCCCATCAGTTTATTCCAGTCCACTCTGTCAAAAGCCTTTTCTAGTTTCACAAATACTACATACATTTCTTTATTGTTCTCTATGTATCTTTCGCCGATTGTTCACAGCAGTCCAATTATTGCATCTCTCATACTTTTTCTCTTTCTAAAAGTCAAATTGCTCTTCTTCGAACCCTTCTTTCTTAGAACACAAACGTCGATTCAATAAATACAGGAGAATATTCGCCTATTATTATTATTATTATTATTATTATTATTATTATTATTATTATTATTATTATTATTATTATTATTGTTAGGATATTTAATTCATTATGCTACCTACTCAGTAAGAAGCACCGAAACACTGTATGTTTCTGTATCTGTAACAAAGTGCAAAAATTCAATAGTCTTGCGTCAATGTTAGGAAACTGCACTTCCCACACATTTGAATCAAACGGTGTACAGCTTAATGATTTAATGCACTATTAACAACAAGACCTTGTTGCTTAAAACAAACAACGCCACTTGTGCCCTTCTTGACCACGCATAGATGCGACACAGACGGCCTTGGGGAGCGGGACCCGGAAGATCAGATGGGCGAGAGGCGGGGGTGTCGGCAATCAAGGACGAAGTCCCGAACCTGGTCTCGAACTTCTGAAGTGACTGGATTAACAATGGGTGCGTACTAGTTTCTATGTTAAACGACTCTAAAAGGAGCTAGGTGTTCATGCCTATTCTCTCGCCTTTGTTATAGCCTATTCTACTGTATAAAGAAAATACAGTATAAACAAAACGTTGCGTTAGACCGCAAAATATGGATAATGTAAGGCCTACATAGAATTCATAAATACGCCTACAAAAACGTGAAAGACAACAGTAGCTCTGAAGAAAATTATAGGCCTATTTTATAACTTTTTTCACTCTTCGCAAATATCTTACCATTAATTACTATTTATTCACATTAATATCATATATGTTCACCGTCAGAATGATACAGTATAAAAAGTGACAGGGAATTTCAGGAAGTCCATACGATTGCGTATAACGCCTGTACAGAATGCAAGGTAATGGATTTAGGAAACAAATACAATATGCTGTAAGATTATCATAAGTGTCTAATAATAATAATAATAATAATAATAATAATAATAATAATAATAATAATAATAATAAGAATAATAATAATGTATGTACGTATGGATTCGTATGGTTGTGAAACTTGGACCCTCACTTTGAGAGAGGAAATAGATGAAAGGTGTTTGAGAATAAAGTGCTTAGGGAAATATTTGGGGCTAAGAAGGACCAAGTTACAGGAGAATGGAGAAAGTTAGACAACGCAGAACTGCACACACTGTATTCTTCACCTGACATAATTAGGAAGATTAAATCCAGACGTTTGAGATGGGCAGGGCATGTAGCACGTATGGGCGGACCCAGAAATTCATATAGAGTGTTAGTTAGTTGGGAAACCGGAGGAAAGAAAGATCTTTGGGGAGGCCGAGACGTAGAGGATAGTATTAAAATGGATTTGAGGGAGATGGTGTATGATAATAGAGACTGGATTAATCTTGCTCAGGATGGGGACCGATGGCGAGCTTATGTGAGGGTGGCAATGAACCTGCGGGTTCTTTAAAAGCCATTTGTAACTAATAATATTAATAATTATTATTATTATTATTATTATTATTAGTATTATTATTAGTATTATTATTATTATTATATTAATCGTCAGTTTCACCAACATCTGTTAAAGCTTAACGATCTGTTAGGCCCATTTCAATAGAATATTTAACAGAATGTCTGTTTCATCAACATACGTTAAGGCTAACGACTTGTTAAAACTTCTGTTAGTTTAACACCCCGTCCTCCTCTTGTTAAATTTTAATAAGTCTTTAAGATGGATGGCAGACGAAATGCAGTTATTTTATTACGGTTAAAGGAGGTAGATATATATTATGAAGAAATTATTATTTTACTTTATCAAACGGAACATTTCTGCAAAGATACAGGGTCTCGGAGTTGGTTGTTTTCAAGCCACTACAAGATACTGAAGTGAGGTTACGTTATTCAATAGGAAGAAACTACCATTGTCACCTGTGCAACAGCTACTCATAAAAATAGTTTTTAAGTTTGTTCTGTGTACATTTGTTACTGATTCTATATTTTTATCTCCATTGTAAATTAATGTAACGTACTAGTTACTCCTCAGCAAGAACTACTGGGATATCGGCGCCGCTAATAATGTTTTCACCTGTAAAGAGTAATTTAACCAAAAGTGAATGTGCAGAACTAATTCATTTTCTATGCAGGGCTTTGCAAATCTGATTAAATTTACATTAATTGTTTGTAGGCCTACTGCTACAGCCAAACATATTCGACACTGAAACAAAACGTAGGTCTAAACTAAAATTTTTTTAAGTCCTTGTTAATGGATACTTGTTATAATATTCAGCATTGCAATCATATTGACTTGACAACGATTCAACTTGTTACTGAAATATTTCCAAAACCTTTGAATTGATATCACCTGTAGAAATTACAACACTTGCTCCTCGAGTTTTGAAATGTTCGAGTTTTTTCAATTGCTTTAGCTTTCTTGCATGTCTGTTTACATTATCTTAAACTAATTTTATCTGCATTAGACTTCACTTTGTTACGTTTATTTGACCATTAAAAATATCTTCTACGTGTTTCTATGCTTTCTCTTTTTCCTTCACGCTAACGTTGTCTGTTCTCTTATTTTCAATATCTCACTTTATTTGTGAATTAAGGCACTCGCTATTTCTTTCTCCAACTCAGTATAATTAGGACTACAACAACAAACATGGAAAATCTTCTGTTCTCAATCCGTTTCCATTACTCTTTTCGTTACACAGCTAATCCGTACAAAACCCACCCAAGATTTTCCCGACATACATTTTGAACAGTATAAAAAGAAAATAGTAACACCAACTGGAGCAAAAGGCAGTGTTCTGAAATCATAAATAATATCAAGGCATTCTAGATTCTCATAACTTAATATGTTTAACAATCTGTTACTTAACAAAACCTTAACAAATGTCGATAAACAGGCTATTTTCACAATTTGTTAAATTACTAACATACCGCTATTTAACAATCCATTAAAGTACTGTTAAATGTATCTTTGTATGTTGTAGGCCTATGTATGTTAACTAGCTATAAATCTGAATGTAAGACGACAAGTATAGAATTATTTTTTAGTCACAGAAACTTAACACTTAACTGGTACTTATAATGTATAGGTTATAAGCATCCTGTTCAATAACACATTCACATTCACTGTACGGTAATTGCTATTCAACCAATAGCAGAGGTTACATTCAAGATTATCTTGAAGTTAAGCGGTCTAAAGCGTTCTACCTCGCCCAACTTCAAATTAAGCCTGGAACGTAAACTCTGCCATTGTTTGATTAGCAATAAAATTACAGCTCTATCTTCCTCTGCCGACAACGTTTACGTAGCCTATCAGACATTATGGAACACAATATAGATAGCCTATACGGCCTAAATACATTTAGGCTTATGTAATAGAAAAGTAAAAAGAATAAGATAAAAGAAAACTGGTTAAGCTTAGACTATCAGGAGTTTAATACGAATGTCTGTACAATTCAGGGTTCCAATTAGACCTATGCCAGGGAAGTATAAAATATCCATCCATAACCTATCTTCGTTCAGCTTGCGACGGAGGAAAGGAGATGATCACACACCCTGAGCTAAGCAATGCTACTACACTGCTCACATTGTGAATGACTGAATTATTAGTTGTTTTTATGCGTCTGTGCGATGTTCACTCTTAAAATACTGAAAATATGTAGGCTATGTATGTATCTATATATATAATTTGAACATGTAATGGAAATTACGGGAAAACGGCTGAACGAATTTTAATAAATGACCCCTCATTTTGAAGCTTGGAACCCAAAGTTTTTCAGAAAAATAGTACTTTTCAGTGAAATGTCAATTTTCGTATATCATTTTTCTATTTTCAAAAATCCGTCTGTCGTCAGTTTTGAGAAATAATGGCTTTTCAGAATAAAACAAAACGCAAACACATTACAATAAACAATATCACAGGAAGGCCATGACCTGTAGGATTCCTGAAATATTTAGAGTTCAGATGGCTCAGATTCTCTCACATCGTAATGCCAATATGTCTGTCAGAACGTTTCTGTAATATTGATTATTAAAAACTTCAAGACTTACTAAAAAGAATTTACAGGTCAGATTCTCTGGTGTGTAATTTTCTGAGTACAACTGTCTGTGTATTGGATATTAAAAACTACAAAACTTAAGAATGTTTGATGACATTATTACCATTAAAAATGAAATATTATTATACTGAATGCCATGATGTGAGTATTGTCACTAATTATACAGATTAATGCTTTATTGATGATATGAAAATGAAACCTTTTGGGGTTATATAAGTAGGCGTAGAGAATATCTGAAGTTAGATCTTCATTTCTATAATATTTACTGAGTGACGGCTATACAGTAGTCTATACAAACTTACGTAAGATAAGAATATTGTTATTAAAGATGAAATAATTTTATAGTTATTAATCAAGTGCTATAGGTCTTTTCCATATATTTAATGGCGGTGTGGTGTAGATATTAAATTTAAAGCTGAAAGTTAGAATTTATAAAACAGTTATGCTACCGGTTGTTCTTTATGCTTGTGAAACTTGGACTCTCACTTTGAGAGAGGAAGAGAGATTAAGGTGTTCGAAAAATAAGATGCTTAGGAAAATATTTGGAGCTAAGAGGGATGAAGTTATAGGAAAATGGAGAAAGTTAAACAACGGAGAACTACACGCATTGCATTCTTCACCTAACGTAATTAGGAACATTAAATCCAGACGTTTTAGATGGCAGCGGATGTAGCACGTATGGGTTAATCTAGAAATGGGAATAGAGTGTTAGTTGGAAGACCTGAAGGGAAAAGATCTTGAGTGAGGCAGACGTAGGTGGGAGGATAATATTAAAATGGATTTGAGAGAGGTGGGATATGATGGTAGAGACTGGATTAATCTTGCTCAGGATAGGGACCGATAGTGGGCTTATGTGAGGGCGGCAATGAACCACCGGGTTCCTTAAAAGCCATTTGTAAATAAGTGATATACTGTAGATATTTTTGTATGTGTGATTCTCCTCAGTATTGTCTGGAGGAAGCACAAAAATTATAATGCCTAAGGAAAGACCAAAAGTTATTACTTACTAATAAAATAAGAGGCCTACAAAATGTTATAGTGTCCCGATCACTCTAGCAAGATCTCTTAGCAGGATAAAATGATTCTACCCTCTACATTTCAAGGTAGTTCACGAAACATGCAGCAGCATATCAAAACGCTATGTCTATTGTTGGGAAGCATGGCAAACTTGATATTTTCTTAACTCTCACCTACAATCCGCAATGACCTGAAATAGCTACTGCTTCACGCCCACATGAAAAACCGACTGATCGTCCTGGCACTGTTACTTGTGTTTTCGCATTGAAACTCAAGAACTGAAGATATATAGGTTCAATAAAAAGTATTTAGCATAAAACAACCATTCAGAGGGGTGTGTTTCATTATTATGGAAGCAAATAACTTCCAAAATGTTTGGTATTCTTCATTGGAAATAAATTTGAAAAATTTTAATTTGAACTTTAATGAACTTATTGCTGCACAAGCCACTAATAATTCTTTATACATCCGTTGATTGAGGAATGCACACTGCTCAAGACGGTTTAAAATCGTTGTATGTAGTGTTTCCTTGACAGTCCGGGACAAGTACTTAAATACCTGATAATGATAATGAACGGCCGGTACCAACTCCTCGAGGATCTATCTTAGGATAGATACTCGAGGAGCTGGTACCGGCGGCCGTTCATTATCCTCAGTATACCGTACAGGACGTGTCGTTTCAGTATTGTCAATAACTGCCGCATCATCGTGCTCCCAACTGTAAGGAAGCATGCCGAGATGAAGGGCCTACTCTGCTATTTTGCGAAGAGTAGAAACAGCGTACAACCGCCGGGCTGCTGTAGGTTCTTTTATTGCAGCTATCACGATTTGGGCTAACTTTATTGCCTTCATCTCCGTTGATTGTTGAGTTTTTTTAGCAAAGATTTATTCTGGACCGAAGCTAGATAGGACCTTAAATATGCATAGTTAACTGATGAACAAAGAATTCATCTAATAGGGTTGAAAAATATGAAGAAAATGTATCAGATATTTAAGTACTTGTCCCGGGCTGTCAAGAAAACACTACATACAATGATTTTACATACTATTTCGTACTGAGGACGATGGAGGGATGAGTGTGCTGAGCAAGGATTGAACAATTGTGGCAGTGCGGTGGGTCATACGTGACAGGGCTCAGGAATAACTTCATTATTTAAATAATCTCAATACTTAAACAAATTGTGTCCCATCTGATTTATTTACAGCATCGAAGTAGTAGAAATAAACCTGTCTGTATGTGTACAAGGCATATAGGAGGCCTAGACAAGGACAATGGTATGGAGAAAGCCAAGTGAACGATTACAGAGAAAGAATTTGTGCCCTACTGTAAGACATGGAGGAGGTAGCCTAGTATTTTTGTTTGTGCTGCATGAGTGCTGCAGATTTGGGGAATTTGGTTTTTGTGGGCGGGACTATGGACTGGATACAATATTTGAACATCCTGAAGGAAAACCTACTCGACAGTGCTGAAAAACTCAACATCACTGAGACAATTATCTTTCATCAAGACAATGACTAAACACACTGCCTCAAATGTGAAGCTCTGGTTATTGTACAATACAAAAAAAGCTCCAAACTCCTCCCCAATCCCCTGACATGACCGCCATAGAACAATTATGAGATGAAATGAAACGAAGGCTGAAAAACACAAGATAAGAAGCAAGAAACAATTGAGGGAAACATTCTAGAGGAATGGGGCAACATTGAGCCAGAGAAAACAAGAAAACAAGTGCAAACAATGCCTAACGCAAGAGGGATGCTATAAAAACAAAAGAATGTCCAACTGACCACCGAATGAAAAGTGGTTGGTGATTTGAATGCATATAAACTGTAGTGTACGGAGACTTTTTTTTTATTATGTTTTTGGTTTTCAGTTTCATTTAATGTAATTCACAAGTTTGTTTGTTTATTTTTCAAAAAATAGTATATAATTCCGTCAGTATACATCAGGACTGACTGTATGTATGTATGTAATGCCTACCCACTTCACTTTACGTGATTCGGGTTCCGTATATTGCGGCTAGATGGCAGGACTGTGACCCATTTTTCTAGTTGTACACCACTTCGGCGGGCCACACTGTACATGAAATGTATCTGTGGAGAGTTATGTCGTGTACTAGAGTAAGTGTATGTGTAAGTGTTCGTGTAAGTTTAGTGTCTGGAATGAGTGATGATGAAGATGAGGAAGGGAGAAGGGGAAACCCGATGCCGACACGTACCCTACTCCTTTCCAATAGCACCAAGGGGGGCGCCAGGCTTAACGTCCCCGTCCGACAGACGAATCACTATCAGCAGTGACACATGCCTTCTCTTCATATGCACTGCGGAGCGATTTGGGATTTATCCCAGGCATATTGGTGCACAATCTAGTGATTAGAAGTTGGGCACAGCCATCTCTCCTATTCCCGAGGTAGAAATTTTACATGAAAATTTCTGACCCCATCGGGAATCGAACCCGGGCCAGTTAGTCTGGAGGCAGACACGCTACCACAGAGCTAACTAGGCAGACAATACTGAAAATATCAGTTGCAAAGAATCGTAATGTTGCAAGCAGCCGGTTCATAGGAGAAATAGGACTGTTTCTGTTTCTGGGATATTCCAAGTGATCATTTGTTGTAGCAGAAAATTTCGATGAAGGTAAATCTTTCCTGAAATTTTCTGTCACGGTAGCTCCTCATAAGAATTCTCTCTTTCCAATAACACTATTTTAAGCTCAACATTATCCCTGACCTAGGTAGGGCCTAATCTAAATGCAATAACGTCTTTGAAATCACCAGCTGCGAATGTGGCTGCAATTTTATGTTACTACTCGTATTAATCACCGGTTATCTCCTTTAACTGCTCGAATATGACCGGTTAAAGATTACCGTGGTTAAGTTTTGTGTTTAAATCCTAAACAAGTTCGATTGACCGTAAAAATGCCTAATCAGGTAGATTATCATGCGGAAATTTTAACCGATGTTTACGCTACAATAACCGTCCTTAATACACGTGGCCATAATGTGAATAACAGACAATCTCCTGGCGAATTTTCAAAGTCAGTCTCTTAATACCAATTCCATACCCGCTATAGGTTACAGTATGGAACTAATATAGCCCTAACGTACAGATTTTAACAGCTTATTCCTTGGATAAACAACAATAAAATATTCTAATACCGTAGGTCTATTAGTCCCAAATGAATACTTTTTCTCAGAAGAAAAATAATAATTTCCCCTTAACCATTAATACTGTTTTGCTCGATTAATATTATCCGTACGATTCTGATGTTTATGCTCGTCATTAGAGACACTGATAGATAAGAAAATGTCAGTCCTTTTGCAGTTTTTAAAATAAATTGAATAGTTTTCTTGCAAATTAAATAAAACATTAACACATGTCGTTATTTCTTGTCATTAGGAAGTCTGGCAAACCTGCTGCAGTCAATAAGGGACGGAATGCTGACATTCAGACCTGAGTTCGTGTGTATATTCATAGGTAGTCGCCGACGCACTGTTGCCAAACTACGTACACTTTTTCTAATTAACCATGCACTTAATTACAAAACGTATACCTAGTTCTTTTATTTAATTTAATGTATTTTTAACTTTGTTATTTAACGACTCTGTATCAACTACGAGTTTATTTAGCATCGATGGGATTGGTGATAGAGAGGTGGTATTTGGCGAGATGAGGCCGAGGATTCGCCATCGATTACCTGACATTTGCCTTACGGTTGGGGAAATCCTCGGAAAAAAACCCAACCAGGTTATCAGCCCAAACGGGAATCAAATCCGCGACCGAGCGCAACTCCGGATCGGCAGGCAAGTGCATTTAATTTATTCTACGAGGGCCGTCCAGAAAGTAAGATTCCCTAGTGCCGTTTACAGAAAGAAAACATAATTTCATGGCAACAGTCACAGCAATATTTAGCTATTTTTCAACATATTCCCCACCGCAATTGAGACATTTATCACAACATGGGATCAACTTTTGTACCCCTGTGTCGTAGAAGTCTGCCGACTGGAATCGCAAGCAGTGTGTGACACCAGTCTGCACCACTCTGTTGATCCCACGGTATGACAAATGTCTCAATTCCAGTGGAGAACATGTTGAAAAATGACCCAACAATTGCTGTATGTGTTTCAATAAATCTATCCATGAAATTGTGTTTTTGTTTTGTAAACGGCCCCAAGGAACTTAATTTCTGGACTAGTCTCATATTTTCTCCTTGAATCTCCACAGTTAAATTTCTTCTACCTTGTATGAGTATAATCGGCAGTTCAGCGACGTTAAAATAACCTCACCGTATTTGTCAAAATTTTCCAGATGTGTTTCAACATAAACGTTTTCTTGTCTTTTTTTTTTTTTTTGCTAAACTAACATGTCCTCTCCTGTTTTAATTTATCAAGGCTCTTATAATAAAGGAATGCATTGAAATGACTATAAAACTATAGAACACGTCCCAAACTGGATGTTAAGTGGCAGGAAATTGTATCTGCTCAAGGGGCACTTAAATCAGCATAATTCTGCAGTACGATCAACAGCGCTGGTTCCAATTTTGGACATCGTCCGCAGTCATGCACTTGCTAGCTATTATTATCCTGCACTTAATGGCTGTATCAGGCGGTTATTGCCATAATTATGCGAGTCCCACAAACAGCATTACGTGACACTGTATCGATTATCTGGAGGTCGTTCGGTGCAACTCGCTCCAGGCGCGGTAACAACGACTTGCATTCCAGATGCAACATTTGCTTGTTCCAGCTTCTCTTCTGAAATCTATTGCAGGCAGTGATGAGTAAATTCCTGAGAACTTTGCCATCGGGAGTATTCCCCTAAAATTCCGTCAGCAAAATGAAAATGATTGTTAAAATTAGGCCTAAGTGGTATTATTGAAATCACACTGAAAATTGTGTTTTCAGACTTTTTCATAACTTATGTAAAACACAGGAAACCATTAAATATGGATACAGATTAATAATTAACTGTTAATAACTTCATAAAAAAACATCATTTTTTTCAACTGATCAGCAATTTTATTGTTACCATACTTACCCTCATGTTAGACTCCATCTTGTTTCGTTTATTTCAATGAAGAAAGTATGGAAGGTCATATGGGCTATACGCAATATGTAAAAAAAAAGCAATAAGAAAATAAAGTTTTTACAATCATGTAACAGTACCCCTAAATATAGGCTAACCATAGCTATTTTGATTTCCCCAAACCAGGACGCTGTCTGTAGGCCTATATAAATACTTATCTTCCAGGCGATATTCAACATTCACCGGTCCAGCCAGACTGCTAAGCTCAACAATTCTGTACAAGACAATAACTGATAAGTTTGTGAAAAATATATTAATATTAGGCAACTTTTAAGTGATTGATTGGCATCATTATACATTTAAGCAGGCGCTTCGAGAGTTTATTGTTTACTTAAAAAATTGATAGTATTTTATGAATTGTGTATTTTTAAACGTTTCTTTCGTTCTTAGAATGAAACAAACTTCAAAAATAGCTTTTATTCTCTATGAATGTCAATGGGGGTTAAGATTTATTTTAAACATTTTCATAATAGCCTATGTTACTTCACTGTATTTACTTTTTATTGGCTTAATGTCTTTAGTGGTATCACTTGATTGAACCTGCTGTAACAACTATGTTTTCTTTTTTATTTTGCCATAGAACTGTTTGCAGGTGAGCTCAATAATAATTGTACATTACGACGACAAGCAGTGGTAGCAATAATAATATTAATTATAATAATAAAAATAACAATAATAATAATGATAATAATAATTATAGCTCTCTTCCTGATTCCCATTGATTAATTTCTTTATTATTTTTTCCGGGGCACTGGGACAAGATCTTGAAACGGAAATCTCAGTAAAATTCAGACGTATAATCAGCCTACCTAAATACAGTAGCGTGCAAATTAATCCGAACAACGTAATTACATATGCAAAAACACTCAAACGGGATTTAAAAAAAAGAATCTAACACATAACTCAGTAATCTATGTGGCCTCCCTTGTTCCTAATAACAGCTCTGAGACGATTTGGCATGGATTCCACTAATTTCCCACAAATATTCTTGATTTCTTCATCGCGAAACCATACACCAATGAGGGAAGAAATCATCTTCTCCTTTGTAGAACAATCCATTTTTTCATTCTTCTTTTGCAAATTGACCACAAGTTCTCAAAGGGGTTGATGTCGGGTGAGTTGCCTGGCCAGGGGAGTACCCGAATATTCTTCTTGTTGAAGAATTCTGTAGTTTTTCGAGACGTATGGCATGGTGCCAGGTCTTGTTGGAACACACCTCTGCCATCCGGAAATGATTTTTGCAGCTGGGGTACGATTCTGGTTTCCAATAAGTGAATATATCTGTCAGAATTCATCATTCCCTTGATAGGTATTAATGCTCCAGGCCCTTCATGTGTAAAAAAAACCCAAAACATTACTTTAGGGGGGTATTTGGGTACGTGTTGGAGATGAGCTGCTGTTACTTTTTCGGATCCTTTCCGTACGTAAGAAACACGGTGGCCGTGGACCTCGAAATGAGACTCATCGGAAAAAAGTACATTCTTCCAGTCATTCACTGTCCAGTGTTGATGTAATTTTGCCCACATTAAGCGTTTTTTGCACATAACAGGAGTTAGCAGTTGCTTCTTAATAGGCTTACGAGCCCTTCGTCCAGCTTCCAAAAGCCTACGCCGCACTGTTGTGACGTGAATATTCGCCCCAGTGGTAGCCATTAACTCGACAGCAGTTAGTGTAGGATTTAATTTACTTTTCCTGACAATTAAACGATCATCTGCAGGTGAAGTCTTCCTTTTCCGGCCACGGTTTCCTTTTTTCTGGGGTGTGGTGGATCCAGTCTCCCTGTATCGTTTTATGATCGAATTAACAGTAGCCAAACCGATGTGACATTCTGCAGCAATTTGCCTATGTGTCATAGAAGAATGCTCTGCTAATGTTATAATTTTAGACCGTTTTCGTGGAGTTGTATCCATCTGTGAAGACGACAGAATGTACACAGTATTGCAGTATTAAGTCTTCAACACAACTGAAATGCTTGTAAGTACAAAACGACAGGCAAAATGTCACATATTATAAAAAAAAGTAATGACAGACTTCAAAAATGGAATTACACGTACTACAGATGTCAATTAAAGCGGTATGAGCAGCTGTGAGGCCAACAATGACAGAAAATGTAAAAATATGTCGTGTTCGGATTAATTTGCACGCTACTGGTTTAGAAATGTCAATACTGTACATTTTCTCCGCAGTCAATCAGATTCAATTCAAATGACACAAAATAAGAACTCGCTCGCATGGTGTTCTTTTTACATTCACACCTGAAACTAATTTCTTTCTCTGAATGAATAACTTCGGAAGTATAATATGCGAAAACAGATATCAGTAGAAAAAAAGGAAATTTGTCTGTCTGTGTTTAACAATGGAAGAACCAACAGAAGAGTGTACGGTAGGTAGTTTGAAAATGACCAGACAGAGAAATATTCCTCTTGTCAGTGAGGAGAGAATCGGAGAAATAACGAGACAATGAAAGAAAGGCTAGTTTCAGAAGCGGATTTTACCTTGCAATCGTCCTATGAGCATTTCTAATTGATAATGTACATTACTGTGCAAAAGTCTTAGGCAGGAATTCAGAACACGAAGCCTTGTATTCGGAAAGGTCTAATAAGCGGATATATGCTCTTAAAATAGTTGGGGGGGGGGGTTATATGCGAGCGAATATAGCTAATAATCTAGTAAATAGAGTATTTCAGATTAGAATTAAAATACACAGACAAAAGCATAAAAATAATACAGAGATCCATCTAATAGACCCCTTAACAATTCAGAGATCATCAAAATGGTTATCATGATGACAAGAATTGTGACGCCATTGAATACAACGCATTAAACGTTTCGAGCATCAGAGAGAAAGAAGGAGTATTTATTTTCCAGTGGTGTGTACAAAAATGTCACATTCTTCAGGCTTTGCTAACTATTCATAATTTACGTAGGCTAATATGAGTATTTATGTTGAGAGACAATATTTCATTTTACTTGAATTTCTACTGTGCCACAAATATCTAATGTAAGATTTCTTCTGTTTAAGCGGGATCATTTTTCACATTTTATAATTGAGGCGTTCACTGGAATAATAACTTAACGTACGTTACGTCGTTTTTTTCGTTTCCAGCACATAGACTATCGAATCCTTTATAACACATCTACCTACCGACAAAATATTACTTCTCTCCAACCAGAGTTACCATATTGACTGATGTAAAAATGAGGGCACCCATAAAAATTTTCCATGTTTACTTACTATGATCAATAGCAAGTAAATAAGTCACATACTTTTAATAACAAAGTGTTACCACATGAAAATATCTTTTCATTTTACTTCAGTCATTCACTACGCCTATGAATAAGCTTACTTGTCAGTGCATCCAATTTTTTTTAACAGGTCAGGGCATTTCCTTATGTATGAATGAAAGTGTTTTTAGAAGTCATGATTTTAAAGTTGTACTCAACTGTTAAAATGCCCTTCACATATTCTGGTGCAATTCAATTCCGTTACTTAATGCATTCGCTTTTCATGAGAGAAAACACTCTCTCAACTTTTCCATTGTGTGCTAAAACTGAAAAACAAAACTGAACTAACTTTAATACCTGAGAATATGTTTTAGCATTGCTGTCCACACTAAACTATCTCCCCCCATTTTTTATGAGAGAGCAAAGAGGAGAAGTCGAAATTACTTTAATTTTGTTTCACATATTTCTGAAGATGACAAAAATCATCAAAACATGTAGCATTACCAATATGTAGGTATACCCATTGAAATCACAAACTGCACTGCCAATTCAAATTTGTTCCATGATGTGAAACTCCCCTAACTCACGCAATTGAACACAGAAAGTTCATTGTTTTACTCAAAGTAGTTTCAAGTAATTGAGGCATGAAGAATAAAGCTCACAGAGTTAACAATTGCCTCCGACTTAGTGCGAGCACTTGATATTTTCCTCGCAATTTCTGAATCTGGGAAAATGTTCTTCATTAGGGCACTTGTAGTCTGTTGACTTGTAGCTGTCGTGATTTTTTACACAATGGAATGCTAAAGTACCTTCCACAGAACGAATGTCCACGTTGGATTCAGGTTGCATAAAGTAACTTGTAATTTTAGGACATTTTCAGCTCTAACATACATTTGTGTTTCGTATTTACAACATGTAGCTTCTAAGTACAACGTTCCTTTGTTTGAGACCGAGACAAATGTACCGGCATCGCAAACGGTGCAATTCAGTTTCAAATTCACTCTGTCCGTTTAAAAAACAACTAAACTACTTCTGATGTCATCCGTAAGATTACAATTCTGTTTCGGCATGGAATGGAATGGAATTTAACTGAGAGGGACATGGATGGCCCAGCACTGTGACCTATTGAGATCTATTGCTCTAACCCTCGACATGGAATGAGTTGCATGCTACAGATCCCCTACGCGCACCGCCCTAACCACATGACTCTATTAACGACCGGTCCCTACAGCCGACAGAATCCATATACCATTCCTGCTTCGGTAAATTCCACCAAGGCCCCCCTGTAGGTCCGAGGAGAAACTCCTCCCCCGAGTATGTCCGTCTCGGGTGCCATTGCAGTAGCCATCCTACGTAGCTGAACTACATTCCAGGGAGGCCGGTAGAGAGTCAGCAGCTTCGGGAGGTCGCCGGTAAAGTTATCAGAAAAACCAGAAACGGGATTACAAGGAAAGGATGATAGAGAAGGAAAGGAAGTGGCGAAGATGAGTGGGGTTTCAATTGCCTGATAAAGTTACCTGATATTCATCCACAGGGGTGAGGGAAAAAAACCGAAAAAACCTCACCCAGGCAACCAGGAATCGAACCCGGGACCGCTGGGTTCGGAGTTAGACTCGCTAACCCCTCAATCACAACGGTGGACTCCGTTTCGGCATACTTGTGTACGGACTACGATATAAAAAAAACTTTCATTCAGACTAGACTCATCACCAGAACAGCACGCAGACCAGACGACTCACTCCCACTCCAGATAAAAAGATAATGAACAATGCCTCTCACGCCCGCGATAAATCCGTATTATCAACATTTCCATGTCGGCACTACCGGACGGATTTTCTCGAGGCAAAATAGAGGACATGTCCGGGGAAAAGAGGGCGTGTGGTAACCCTCCTTCATAGCGCCCTCTAGAAAACATTTTAGTGTCGTTCTGCGCATTGCTGCTATGCGAAATATAAAATGTTTAATGCAGTTTCTCACATTCAACATTTTGCAGTTTAGTTCTTGTTGCAAAGAATGTCTCAATTCTAAGTTTTGAAAAAAAAAAATTGTTTACAAAGGCAAACGTAGCTGCTATGTTGGCAGCAAATGAGCAAAGGTATGGATATTTTGCAACTGGAAGAATTACTTTAAATAAGTTTAATAGTGTGTTTTCAAATGAGTCAGTTTGTTAATCCGCTTCCAAATAAGTTACTCATTCATTGCTTACAGGCTAACAGTTCAGCAATCTCTTTTGGAACGCGGGAAAACTATAATCATGTGATTGTTTTCAATACTCACTGTATTATTTTGTTTGAGTTGTAACTTGTAACATTTGCCAAAGTAAAGAAAATTAAGAATAGTAAAAAAAAAAAAAAAAAAAAAAAAATCTGTCTGGGAATATTTCAAAAATCATCCGGAAATACTCCCATATCCATTATTATATTACCCTTCCCCCTACTAGGGACCGATGACGGGCTTACGTGAGGGCGACAATGAATCCCGGGTTCCTTAAAAGACATTTGTATGTATATGTATTTATTCACACTGCAAATGGGTGTCTGTGGTAACTAATTAGGCTCAATATTGACAAATAATAATAAACAAAATTAATAATAAATTAGTAATAATAATACTAATAATAAATACTACTACTACTACTACTATTACTAATACTAATACTAATAATAATAATAATAATAATAATAATAATAATAATAATAATAATAATAAATAAAAATAATAATAATAACAATAATAAATCACAATAAAATAATAACAATAGTATAATAATATTAACAAGAAGTATTCTAAATTAAATAAAGCACGATCACTTAAAATGACATTTAAAGGAAATCTAATTTGTATCTTAATCCTAAGTTCGAACTAAAACCGATGAGTATAGCATATGTTCAGTTTATACATGCACAAGTAGTCTACCAGCTGTTAACTCATTCGCTGCATTGGAACTATGCCACATTTCACTGGCATTATCCTGATTTCATTAGGACTTCAAAAACATTTCACTGTTCAAATACTTTGCACTACCACTATAAACTATAAAACTTCACTGATAATTACAAACACTCTTGACTGACATAACACTTCAAATAACGAAACATCAATTGCACTCTTTATTAATAGAAGGTAGTATATTATGCACACTATTTAAAGTCCTTAAGCCTATTTTTAAATACATTTTTGGTTATTGGTAAAGTCTTTAATAAGTCTGCAGGTAAAGCATTCCAGTCCCTGATAGTAAGCTTGAGAAAAGAAAACTTTCCAGTGTCCGTCCTCTGTTTCCTTTCCCTCAATCTATGCGAGTGGTCTTTCTTTGTACTGTAAGTGAGTAATACTCCCAAATAAATTTCTTCCCGCGGGAATATTCCCTTTGCCAATATTCCCACATGTCAATATTAATTCCAGTCCTACTAGAGTCCGTTCTCAATGTTTTTTGAGCGAGTGAAAATAGATTTCAGTCCGTCAGATAAAACTGGCCATTTTCTTAGCCACTTTCTTATGGGCAAACAGCATCAAATCCATCGGTATAGCTCAGGCGGTAGCGCGTTTGCCTAATGATCTGAGGCAGTGCTTGTGCTTGCAGCGTGTGTGAATGCCTGGCTGGACCTATTGTAATAGTTCGGTTTTTCTCACCAACTGTAAGGTGAATAGTAGGTAATCCTACTGCGAGTCTCAAGACTCATCTCGTCAAATACGCTAACTACAGCAAGTCTATTGTTAAAGAATGTTATGCTTTTATGTACAGGCACTATTTTATAAGTAGAGACGAGAATTTCATGCATTACAAAATCTGAAATTATGCATGCATTCATGCAGTATCAAACTATCAAACATGCACGATCATGCGAAAAATACATTAAAATATGCAGTTTCATTTTTGTTCCAAATTTCATATTTCACTTTTTTTTTTTTTTTTGCAACTAACAACATTTCTAAATTGATTTCTGTAAGGTTCCTGCGCTTGTCAGTCAATATGCTTTTGTAGCCATTGCAAGAAGTTATGTGTGCAGACTTGAATGAAACTTTTCCTGCTATTCAATTTTTTTTTCTTTTCCTTCTTCAATCCTGATTCCTGAAGTTAAACTGAGGGTTATAAAAATCGAGAAACTGAGCTGTCCACTCAAAACCATTAAAACACGCATTTAAACTGAATATAATATATTACTGTATATGCATGATTAAGCTAAAAATTGCTTAAATATGCCTTATGCATGTTTTTGTCCCCAAAAAGGTCAAAACATGTTAATATGCAAGGAAAAAGTACACATATTTCAAACCGAAAAGTAATGAAATACTTAAGTACTAAGATTGACCTAGGTCCTATGTTCCTATTAAAACAAACGTTTGCATGAAATTCTCGACTCTACTCATAAATAATGTCGGTTTTGAAGCAAATTTTAAGTAGGAGTGTGTTGTGACAATTAATCTGATCCTCAAAGCGCAGGCCAATATATTCTATGTCCTTGAGCCAACTTTGAGCGAGGTCCATTATTCCGCCACGATACCAGTTTCTGGTTTTTGATGCGAAGAATTCGGCATTCAAGTTTTATAAATTTATTTCACGCAGGAAGTATGCCATGGACCTAAGTATACAGATGGCAATCTGAAGGTGTCAGATCAGGGCTATATGCCAGGTTGTAGTAGCAATGCGAATCTTCCAATTATAAACTTGTTTCCAGTAGTACTTCGGGGGACTCTAATCTCAGACTTTATCGCCTCCAATTCATAACATTTTAATTAACAATTACAATACGCAATAATAATCATAGGATTGCCCAACTAAAGAAAATTATTGCAATCTTACAAAAGACCAAAATTAAAAAACCAACTTTACTAATGAGACGATCTAATAACTAAGTAACCTACAAAGATACTGTAAGTAAAGCTCTTTAATAAACTCGAAAATGAACATATCTTTGTAAAACAAAATTCCACTGTTTATTAACGCATTTCTATATTACACATACATACATACATACATACATACTGTACATACATACATACATACATACATACATATATACATACACACTGTTATCGCCGTGGGTGGCGCAGTCGTTATAGTGCTAACCTTCTGTGCCTGAAGTTACGGGTTCGATACCAGTCAAGGTCGATTCATTCATATTCATATTCTTTATTTGCCTGAAAGTACAAGAATACAAGAGGCCTCGTCAATGTGTTAATATAAAAAACAATATGTCAATATTTAAAATATTAAAAGAGTAAAAAATAATAAAATTTAACTAAAATACTACATCATTTTCAAAAAATTCATTCATACTATAAAAGGGATTATTTTGTAGCCATCTCTTAAGCTGAAGTTTAAATTGTGTTTCATTAAGTGCCTTTATATTTGTTGGTATCTTATTATATACTTTTATTGCAGTAATTACATAGCTTGATTGTGTTTTTTGCAACCTGACATGTGGTACGTTTAATTGATCATTATTTCTGGTTTCATAGCGATGCAGATCAGCTACTTGTATAATTAGTAATATTCTTGTTTACATACATTAAAAGTTAAAAAATATATAGATTGTAGATTGTCATAATCTTTTCATTTTTGAAAAGAGATCTACATGATAGTCTGGATGGTGGCATTGTTAAAATACGAACTGCCTTTTTCTGCAGTAACAAAATGTTTGGAAGATCAGAACTATTTCCATATAAAAGTAATCCATATCTAATAACACTTTCAAATAGTGCATAGTAAACTTGTTTTAAATAATGTTTGGGAATCTTGTACATGATACTTCTCAAGAGATAAATTACTCCAGAAATTCTTTTACATACATAACTGACATGGCTGTTCCACCTTAGTTTAGGATCCAGATACATACCCAGCATCATTACAGATTCGATGACATTTAAGTGTGCTTAAATGCGACAGGCTCATATCAATAGATTTACTGGCATGTAGGCTAATAGAACTCCAAAATTCCGGGACACCAGTGACCCTGAGGGCCATTAAATAAAACATAACTTAAATTTATATGCTACTGTTTTCGGCGGATTCTTCCCTAAAGATGGATTCCTTTACTTATCCCATACGTATAGGCATCGGGTGCATAGGCCTAAGGGAAATATGTTTCACGGGAAATAATGCTTTCACCAAAGTGTTCCTGGAAAAGTGTGCTCAAGTTACATTAGCCTACTCGAAATGTTGCATCACTAAGGCCCGGTTGCAGAAACGCAAATCAAATCAGTCCCTGATCGCCAATCAGTTGATGTCTGATTTATTTGATTGTTCATTGCGTTGCACAAACGTGAATCTCCAATCAACTTGTCTCAATTTACTAATTGCTGATTTAAGAAAGAAATACATTTGACAACAGTGCTATTTAGCAACCACAGCCAATTTGATGCTCTTTAAGTCGCGAAACGAATATATCAGGTGGGCGGTGACTAGGAAAACAAGTGAATGTTTTGCTGTTTTGTTCCTTTTTGTAGAAAGGAAACAGGCGGTTTCTATTTGTATATAGACTACAATATAGTGAAAGAAAATGAAGAAAACAAAAAAAAAAAAACGTGAGGGGGCTTCTGTTGTGGGATTTGCTAGGGGAATCGACAAGAAATTGGAATATGCATAGCCTCCATAACCCCAAATAATTCCATTTCCCATCTCTCTGTTTACAAATGGAGCTCGTAACCTACTCATTAAAAATAATGTGTTGTCATGTGTAGAACCCTTTCAACGGGCTACAACATTCCAGAATTTCAATGATGGTGTAGACTACATATTGCCTATTCCCATCTCTCTGTTTACAAATGGAGCTCGTAACCTACTCATTAAAAATAATGTGTTGTCGTGTGTAGAACCCTTCCAACGGGCTACAACATTCCAGAATTTCAATGATGGTGTAGACTACATATTGCCTATTCCCATCTCTCTGTTTACAAATGGAGCTCGTAACCTACTCATTAAAAATAATGTGTTGTCATGTGTAGAACCCTTCCAACGGGCTACAACATTCCAGAATTTCAATGATGGTGTAGACTACATATTGCCTGTATATTCACAGAAAGAAACCTTTTCTATTTCGATAAAGATCGGCATCATTTCAACCAGGTGATTGGATGGGGATGTGAGCAGTCTATACAACCAATATTAGGCTACTCTTGGAAATCCTGACATGGCTGAAAATTCTCTCCGGATTTCAAATCGTTCCCTGTTTAAAGTTTGGGGATTTATGAAACCCTGCCATAACAAAGCAATTTCATACGTAACATTCCTAACTACTCGGCAAATAGTTGATTTGTGGACCCTAACAAGATAACCCAAGACCGCCTGAAAAATTCCAACAGCATAAAATCTCAGCATTATTAGAACTTGGTTCATAGGAGAAAGTGAAATGTTTCGATTTATCTGTCTGCATATATTTGTTTCAATTTTTGAAAGTAACAAAACACAGGAATCCTTACTTAACCTAAATCTTTGCTCAAATTCTCTGTCATTATACATAAAAACAATTAATGTCTATCACGGAAACGCCTTCTTCTTAATAATATTTTTTTCATTCTAAAATTTCTTCATCAGAAGAATCCATTATGTCGAAAACAATATTGTTACGCTATAACTATTTACTGTATAATACTGCATTATAAACAGAACAACATAAATTGCCTGCTTGATCGATGATCAGTGACTTAACCAGCAAAAATCTGTTGATCAAATCTGATGGAAGACTGATTTCCGATCAAACACTGATTGTTCTTTCTGCAACAGAAATAGAACTGATGGCGAATCAAACCCTCCTTGATTGCCAATCATATTTTGATCGGTGTTTCTGCAACCGAGCCTAAGTTGCCACCAGACTTAAATCACACCAAGTCACGTGACACGCGAGACGAAGTTGTTCACGTAGCGTACTGCGCCAAGGCCGTTGGTAGGTATATACAATTTTTTAATTATATTTCAAAGTTTTTATTTTGCAACCATACAGTTACTAGGAACAACTGAATATTATATTTATGTGCTTCGTATATCGAAGGGAGGTTTAGATGAGTTCATTAACAGTTTCCTTGTAAGTCACGCAATTTTTTTGATAGGCCCTACTATAAGAATCGTATGTCTTTTCCTTTTAATCACCTTACATCGCAATTATAGAATATGAGAACATGCCAATTCAAATCACCCTGACCCACAGCTTTCTATGTATAGCGAGACCTGTATATGTACACTTACCCAAAAAAGGAATGAGACGACTCTTGGTCGTCGAAAGTTAAAGTTTTACACCGCGGTTCACGCGATATCGACGTAGCCAGGAAGATATCTGGTCATGAATGCGTAGAATTATTTTCATCTCACTCCTTAGTACACACCAGTGCAAATGTTATCAGTTGTCTGTCTGTTTCTGGTGTAGGTCTCTTTACGTCCTTGATCGTTTACCTTTTATAAAAGTTCGAAATATATCGTGCAACACGAAAGTCATTCGCCAAAGTGGGAGAACAATATTAATTTTGAAATGACAAATGTAGACCCACGGCAAAGACAGCAAGGAACATTGTAAGGACCACGACAAGGACAAAAATCAGGACCACAATAACATATTATAAGAAACACTACAAACACTACGGCATGGTCAACGATAAGGATTACGAGAACCAAAACCACCAAAACGACTATTAGAAAGACAACAAGGACCACGATAAGGATAAAGATCAGGACGACGAGAAACACGACAAGGATTACGATAAATACCACGACATGGACCAAGATAAGGATTACGACAAGGACCAGGACCACGAAAAGAATTATTAGAAAGACAAGAACAACGATAAGGACCAAAACAAAGGTACCAACAACCTTTATAAGGACCACAAAAAGGACAAAGATATGAACGACAGAGACCACAATAAGGATCAGGACATGAACCACAGTAAGGAAAACGATAAGGATCACAACATAGACGACAAGAAGTACGATAAGGACTACGACAGAGACCACGATATGAAACACGAAAAATTCAAAATAAGAATCGCAATAGGACCTCAATATGGATCACGATAAGGATCACGTCAAGGACCACAATAAGGTTCACGACAAGAACGGCGATAAGGATCACATCATGGACCATGATAAGGATCACGACAAGGACCAGGATAAGGATAAGGGCGTGAACGGTGACAATCACCATGACTTTTTTATTTTATTTTAGTTGGTTATTTAACTACGCTGTATCAACTACTAGGTTATTTAGCATCGATTAAATTGGTGATAGCGAGATGATATTTGGCGAGATGAAACCGAGGATTCGCCATAGATTACCTTGCATTCACATTATGGTTGGGGAAAACCTCGGAAAAACCAAACCAGGTAATCAGCCCAAGCGGGGATCGAACCCGCGCCCGAACGCAACTTCAGACGACGGACAGGCAAGCGCCCTAACCGACTGAGCCACGCCGATGACTTCACCATGACAAGGTCACGATAAGGACCCAGACATGAGCCACGATAAGGATCACAATACCATGACAAAGATCATTATAAGGATCACAACATGGACAACGACAAACAAAACAAGGATCACCGTAGGAACCACGACATGGACCACGATAAGGACTTCGAAATTTACCAAGATAATAGCCATGGCAAAAACAAGAAATACCACTGTAAAGACCACGACAAGGACAAGTGGAACGATAAAGACCATTACAATGGCAACAAGCATTACGATAAGGGTCATTGAGAAACAACCGCTCTAACGGCTGCGATAAAGACAAGGACAGCTCTAACTGCTGCGATAAAGACAAGGACCACAGTAAGGATCACGATATGAACCATGATAAGCACCGGCACAACGATCACGATAAAGACCACGACATAAAGAATGACAAGAATCAAGACAATGATCACGTCAAGGACCACGAAAGGAATATGGTAAGAACCAAGAAAGAACCATAAAAGGACCATGAAAGAATCGCGATAAGGACTGCGTCAAAGATAATAAGGACCACGACAAGGACAAAGCAAAGACAAGGACCACGATAAGGATGACGATATGTCCCACGAAAAGCACTTTGATAGGGATCACTATAAGGATCACAAGGGCCAAGACTACGATAACAACTATTATGAGAATTACAAGGATCACAACAAGGATAAAGATAAGGACAGCGATAAGGACAAAGACAAGGACCACGATGAGGGTCATGACATAGGCCACGACGAAAATCACGAGAATGATCATGAAAGGGACCACGACATTGGGCCACGATAAGGATTACAAGGAACAGGATTGCGATAAGAACTATGAGATTAACAAGGACCACTATAGGACCATGACAATAACAAAGACAGAAACCACACTAAAAGGCAATGACAAAGACAACAAATACCTAATAAGAACCATGACAAAAGCAGCAAGGAATATGATAAGCACTATTATAATGTCAACAAGGACCACGATAAAGACAACAAAGATTACGATAAGAGACATGTCAAAGACAACAAGGACCACGACAAGGAAAAAAGGATCAATATAAGAAACGCGATATGGACTAAGACAAGGGCCATGATAATAATTACGAAATGTACCACGATAAGGACAAAGTTCATGATAAGGATCACGACATGATCCACGGTAAGGACCAAGACCATGATAAGGACCATAACAAAGACAGCAAATACCACGATAAGGATCATGATAAAGGCGACAAGAACGATAAGGGTCATTTCAGTGACAAGAATCATGATAAGAACCACAACATAGACAACAAGAACAAAAATAAGAAACATGGCAAAGATAACAGTGACTACGATAAAGACCGTGATTCAAGTCGTCATACTTAGGCCTATCGCGATCCTTGTCGTTGACTCTTTCGCATCGTGCTCTTTGTTATCTTTGTCAGGGCCCTTATGCTGATCCTTGTTGTCTTTGTCTTGGTCCTTTCTATGATCTTTGTCTTCGTCATGGTCTTCATCGCGACGATTGTTGTCTTTACTTTGGTCCTTATCATGATCCTTATTTTCTTTGTCGGGATCGTTATGTTGGTATTGCTCATTATTGTGATCCTTATCGTGGTTCATTTCGTGGTCCTTATCGTGATCTTTGTTGTGGTGCTTGTCGCAGCTTATATTGTAATTCTTGTCGTCGTACTCATCTTTGTCCTTGTCGTAGTCCTTGTTGTTTTTATCATGCTCCTACAATTGTCATTTCAAATAACAATGTTTTTCCCCTTTGGCAAGCGATTATTATTTCACACTATAGATAACGCAGTCCTCCAAGCGGGGTCTGAAGATGCTGTACGGCAGCCGGACCGACCACAGATTTACTCAGGATATTTTCTACGGAGCGCCATATAACTAATTTCCAGGTGAGCTATACTATAGTAGAGGAGGCAAGACCTGCCCTGTAACCTTATCATGTGCCGTGGCCATATCACCAATGGGTATAGAGGGGGAAGATAGATGAACTTTCGTGGCAGTAGATTCTTATATTAATCATCATGAAACAAACACTCGTCCAAACAGCTCATTCTTTCCCCTGTGACACAGTTCATACGCCATATCTCACCTCCCCATTTATTTAGTAAAAAATTTGTACAATTGTAATCTTACAAAATTGTGACTTATTCCACATCTTAAACCTTCAATGCTAAAGTAAGGTCTATAGAATACAGTAAATGAAATGAAAAAAATTGAGAAGGGGAACGCAGCACTCTAACTCGCATGGTTCCTCTCTTGGAACGTCTTCCTAAATGGCCCGGGCTATGATATTCTTTGTCAGTATTTTGAATAGCCGGCCATACACACATTCTTTTCTCTGTAAAATCGTGGCGTGCTGGAACGGCACAGTTGGCGCGGAAGAAAGAACGGCGCGTGGAAAAAACTGCCTTCGCCCATACACAGTAAATTCACCAGGGGATTTTTCACGTGATAGCGCGGTGCGTTCCGTTTCCGGGCGAAAGACCGTGAGTGTATGGTGAAAAACTGTCATTTGGGGTGTCATCTGGAATGGCACGTTGTCACGTACAATTTTTCAACGTGATTCTTTCCTTCGGCGACTCCAGTATGTCGCATGTACTTGTAGAGGTGAAGCGAGCACGTTGAAATTTAACGATATGGATAAGAGAAAAATAAAAAAATGTGTGCAGTAATTGTCAGTGCTATTATAGGAACTTCATTTAACAGAAATAGAAAAAAATGACGTTTATATAACAGAAGAACTGAAGGAGATAAGTATTATCACAAGTCTCTATGGAGAGAACTAACACAAGAGAGAATAATCCGGAGAATTTTAAAAATTAGGTCTACTTAAGGATGAGTCGACAAACCTTCCACAAACTTCTGAGTTTAATGCTACCTCATCTTGAGAAACAAGACACTCCAATGAGACGAAGTATACCTGCGGAAGAACGGCTCAGTGCTACTTTCAGTTTCCTCGCCACTGAACGTAGTTACGAAGATCTTAACAATAATAGATCAAAAAAATACCACAGGCTTGGCACATTATTGATCATTACTCGAAGCACCACGTTTCTTAAAGTTCTCGCATTTTTTAAGCTTTTTCCTGAAAGAGCCTCTCATAGACTGAATTTTCTTCGCAGTAACCTCACGATCAACTTTAGGGGCCACCTTACGACAAAACTCTACCAGAGCATCGTATCTTGCATTATTCAGATTTCTGTTCACATAATACTTTGATTTCACCTTTCACTAAGCTGAATCTATAAATATGAATAAATTCCGTCAAAAAACTCTCTATTAGCATGACGAATGTCGGCCATCACTCCTTTACAGTGGCGTACTCAGGGTTTTGTTAAGGGGGGGTTATTATTAAAATTTTTTACAATTTACATTATCGATATTTTTAATTTTATATAGGCCTACCAATATTATTATTATTATTATTATTATTATTATTATTATTATTATTATTATTTTACGATATATCTATTAATAGTATATTCATTAATATTCTTATAAAATCTTTGAAACGTAATTTTTTTTCACAGCCATCCAATTTTCAACAAATTTTTAAGTTCTGTTTAATCTTGTATAATAAAAATGTTTGTGTCATTATTACACTTACTGTACATAAAATCATTTATATATATTTAGTCAACAGTTATTTGTATATAGGCCTAATAACTGAGACACTTTACATAACAGGAAAATACATGAAAACAATTAAATATATTGAAATAAATTTAATTAAACAGAACATGGAACTCACCAAGAATGATCAATGAAACTGGTATGGCATATATTTAAGGAGGAGTAGCAGGACTACGCCTTATGTCGTCGATGTAGAAAACGATTATAATTTTTTAAAACTCAAATCTAAATAGGCGAATGTCATTTTTTTTTTTTTAGTTCAAGGGAGGAGGGAGATTATAACCCCTAACCCCCCTTGCGTATGTCCCTGACTCCTTTAACACATGTAAATGTAAACAACATTTAGCACGTGGTTTGGCGTGGCGTGTGGCTACTTAGCGTCAACTGATGTGCACATGCCACTCCAGAGGAGAGGACGTTAAAATATCCCACCGCGTAAGGGTGCCATTTGAAATTTCAAAATGGGGGAGGCTGGGAGTGGGGTGATATTTAAAATGCAATTAAGCCTGGTTTCAGACTTCCCCCATAATATCTAAAGTGACGTGTTTCTTGTTTAAATTGAATTCAATTTAAATAATTAGTTATTTAGACTCGGAAGTTTTGAAATTAAAGCCCGACATATATATATATATATATATATATATATATATATATATATATATATATATATATATATTAACGTTTATAATATTATAATTTGTAATTTTGTATTGTTTGTGATCATTAACACTTAATGTCAGGACTCTGTAAAACTCTATTTCAACGTTATTCAGACCAAAAAAATCCTTAGTATAGATTAAGAATCGAACTCGCTCTCCTCTACACAATACGCAGAAACCTTAGAGTCTGAGCTATTGAGACGGCACGAAAGTTTTCCTTTCTGCGCGGAGTGTCGACCTAGTCATGAAGGTTCAAATGTCGATTTAACTACAGTATGTATGTAGCCTATATATTTATCTATAGTCTATTACCATATTTTTGCAGTTTTATGTGAATTTGGAAAGATGCTAGCAACAAACCAAATAACCTGATTTTAAGTAGTCCTACCGGTAACTCAAATATTCGTTATTATGTGTATCAGTGCTCTGGTTTCCAATCATGCGCAGTGTCTTACATCTGAGACAAGAATATTCCATCGTCTCATTCCTTTTTTGGGGAACTGTACATTTATGAGGCAGCCTACATAAATTAGAAATGAGTCCCAATGAGGTGAACACCAGGTGGCAAAATCAATGAGTTAGGTGTTGGTACAGACTACATTAATAATCCACCTTAGCAAACTGAAGGGACGGCTGCCAGATAGGTAAGACGTCGTAACTCGTTTCTTGTTATAGTAACTACGATATTAATGGAGCTCGCTTAATGTTCAACCAATAATAATTTATGACTTGCTAAAGTGATCCAAATTCCTTGTAACGGTTGTCTGCTTGTTGAAAGAGTAGATAGGAGATACAAACAGAAAGACATAAAGATAAAAAATACCAGGATAATATGAAGTTGAGACGAAGAAATGGAGAAACAAAGAACGGGAAAAGGAGGGTAGTGGAGGAAAATGATAAGGAGAACAAAGAAAAACACAGAAGAAAAGAATAATACGAACAGAAAAGGAGAGAAGAGATAGGCCTACAGAAGAAGAGAAAAATACAGGCAACGAAGAATAGAGAAAATATAAACAGGCAAGGAAAAATACAGAGGAAAAGGAAAATAGAAACATACAAGAGGGAAAACCACATAAAGAAAAGGCAAGCAGTGACAAGGAAAGAAAAACTACAAACTAAAATAGAAAAAAAGAAATAAACTTACACAACAAACGAAAAATAGAAAAAAGCAGAAAATTACAGACGAATGAAATAAAAATACAGACGATAAAATACAAACAAAGAAGGTAAGAAAAATACAGAAGAAAATAAAATGCAAACACTGGAGGGCAAAAAAATTACAGAATAAATATATAAACAGACAAAGAAAGAAAGAATACAGAAAAAGAAAAATACAAACAGACAAGGAAGAAAAATCAGAAGAAGAAAGGAAAATACAAACAAAAAAGGAAAGAAAGGTAGGAAAAATAAAACCAAACAAAGTAGCCTACATAAATTGCAGAAGAAGAAAAAAATAGAAGCACAATAAGCCTACAGTAGAAAAGAAAAATACTAAGAAATAATAAAAAATACTGAAGAAAAGAAAAATTGAAACCAACAAAGAAAACACCGTTGAAATGAAAAATACTACTGAAAAAAATAAATACTAGAAAAGCAAAAATATAGGCTAGTAGAAGATAAAAAAATATTGTAGACTAGAAAAGAAACATTGGCTACAGAAGAAAAGAAAAATTCAGTAATAAAGAAAATACAGTAGGAAACAAAATACTATAGAAAAGAAAAATATAGGCAAGTAAAGAAAAATGCACTAAAAAATAAAAATGTAATAGAATAGAAAATAAAGTAGAAAAAAAAACCTAGTATAAAAGGAAAATACAGTAGAAAAACACAAACAGAGAAGGAAAAAACACAGAATAAATTAAACGTAATAACAGAGAACAGAAAACTGTAGAAGAAATTAAAATTACAAATAGCCTACCTAGACAAGGAAAGAAGAATTCAAAAGAAAAAAAACATAAAACGGACAAGGAAAGAAAAATACAGAATAGAGATAAATATGGACAAAGGAAGGAAAATATGGGAAAAAAAAAATAAAATAAAAACGGGCAAGAAAAAAAAAAGTGCAGTATAAAAAAATATTACTTATAGACAGAGGAAAAAAGAAAGAAAAAGGAAAGGAAATAAAGGTGGAAAAACAGAAACAGAGGAAAGGGAGTGAACGGAAGAAACAAAAGAATAGTGAAAGGAAGAAGATAATGGCATGAATAGGCTAAAGGAAGGGAAGAAAGTATGAGTGTGAAGGCAAGAATAAATTAAATATGGAGAAGCGAAAGTATAGCTAGTAGGCCTATGTTAAAAAATTAGGCTAGTACAAAAATTTAAAAGAACGATTTAGAGAAAGAGGCAAGAAACACACACACAAAATTGTAGAAGAGAAAGACAGGAAGCAGGAAGAGATGTAGGAGGGAAGAAAGGGAGACTGGAAAGAAAGGAAGATAAGTGGGTAAAGTATGAGAGAAAATGATAAAACGATGGGAAAGAAGATGTAAGGACAGAACGAAGAAATAAAAGAAAAAAGAACAAGAAACAGAAAAAGATAGAGAAATGTGAAAAGGAAGGTGAAATAGGAAGAGTAGAGAAGAAAGAGGGAAATTTATACAGTGAAGGATAGAGAAAAACAAGTAAGGAAAAAATTAAAAGAATAGGGAAGTGGAAGAAGGAAGATAAGCAAAACAGATAAAGAATAAGTAAAAGGGAAGGATACAGAATATGATAAAGAAATCAGTTGAAGAAAGATATATACAAGAAATGAAGGAAAGGCAAAGGAATTGAGAGCGAGAAGTGATAAGTTATGATAGGATAGAAGGAAGATTGCAGAAACGGAAAAATAAGGAAGGAAAGACAAACTGATGAAATAGGATTATAGTTTAGAGAGAGAAAGCGCCGCTGGCTTGATGTTATCACAGCGGCACCTATGAACTGATCGTGGGAGTGACTATCAACGCCGCTATTGGTCTGCGTGGGAGGCCAGGCGCCACGCCTATTGGTTCTGCGTCCCCACCAACCCAGAAACCGGAAGTTACAATGATCCCTCCTTCCTGATACATTGTTAAGCACTTCCTTGGAGACTCCCGTTATTCATGCAATGAAACAAAATGGGGAAACTTGTAGCACAGGAATAGTCTGCCCACGCACGGGACGAGAGAGTGGCCTTCTCTCTGCAATAATTGAAGTAGGCTATTATTATTGTCGCCAGATATTAGCACTACTTTCAACCACGACAAAGAAAAAACTGCAATAGCACTCAACAGATCACTACAAATATCACGATCCATCATCTGTTTTCAAATTACGAGTACCTTAGTGAGAGAGTGAGAGAGAGAATGAGTGGGAGAGAGAGAGAATTATTATTGAGTGGTCAAGTGAAAATGAGTGAAAAAGTGAGTGGAAGTCAGTGAATCAGTAGGCCTAGCTGCAGTGGCTAATATTCAGAGCATGCACTGCATGTCCTATTATAATTCAAATTATTATTATTATTATTATTATTATTATTATTATTATTATTATTATTACAATTTTATTTAGTCTACTGTTGCTACTTCTCGTCACTGGAATTCTCTGCCGCTGAAGTCAAGGGCTGCCGAACTTTAATTTCCTTTAAATGTAAATTAGAAAAATATCTTATGATGAGTTGCCAGACCTAACGCGTTGCAAATATTTAATGGAATGTGTTCCACTGTATCTATTTTTATTTTTTTATTTTCATTTTTTTTTATTTTTATTTTTTTTATTTTTATTTTTTTTTTTTTTTTGTTTCTTATTCTTATTGTGTAATCATGTAAATCGTGTTTATTTATCACTTAACGCCAATATGTATCCCACTGTGTTGTTTTTATTTTTTATTATTAATCTATTTTTTGTGTACATTTTATTCAATTGTCGGTTTCTGGTTTAATTATGTAAATTCTACTTAATTGTAATCTAATACTAATATGTATACTAATGTGTTTATCTTTATTTTTACTGTGTACATTTTTTATTGAATTATCGGCTTCTGTTTTTATGTGATTCGTATTTGATTCTAACAACATTAATATGTATTCCACTATGTTTATTTTTATTTTATGAGGTACATTTTTATGTAACTACCTCTTTTGATCTCATTATGTAGTCTACCTAAATTGTATCAGTATGTAATTACTTAATTCTGATCCAGTTTTATGTTCAACTATGTAAGCAAGTTTTAATCCTGGTTGAGTGTAAGAGAAGGCCTTACGGCCTTAACTCTGCCAGGTTAAATAAAGCTATTGTTATTATTTATTATTATTATTATTATTATTATTATTATTATTATTATTATTATTATTATTATTATTATTATTCTTGCAATTTTATTTAGTCTACATTTATTTTTCGAGTTTTATTTCCTCAAAAATGTTAAATGCTGCTGTATTTAGTTTAAATATAACAGGTTAGACCACATGCAATTAGGCCTATATACCCTGTATGCAGCGTTTGACAAAAATATCTTCTGAAGCCTCGGGGTGTATTACTGTTTACAGATCTCAGAAAAGTGCCGAGCAGAGAAACGGTATGTTAGGGTGAAATACCATTCAGTTTGAGTGCCATAAAAGCTGAGGGTAAGGATGCATGCTATACAGCAATGGTGGATTGTCTCACAGATTTCTGCCAGCTTGACCGTTTATTTTGTAAGGTTATTCCGACAGTGAGATTTCTCAGCACAGCAGCAAAAGCGACTGTTACCATTCGAAGATCCGTACCTTTCACAATTTAGCTTTCAGTGTAGCTTGATTTTGTGACACGTGCAGTGTTCAAGGTTCGTTAAGATCAATGACATGATAAAGTTGTATTTGTTTTTTTTTAATAAATGTAAAAAATGGGGGACTATAACGAGGTGTGTCAGTGTGGAAAAACTTAAATTAAAACATTTCCGACATTCGAACTTTGAGGAAAAGCAAATTATATTTTCTCCGGACAGACCAGTGACTAAATTAACAGCGGTTGGATTTCACGTAAACGAATAAATATATTTATAGTCCACAAAATTCCATTTTTGAAGTTAAACAATGTAACTTTATTCTGAATAATAATAATAATAATAATAATAATAATAATAATAATAATAATAATAATAATAATAATAACAATAATAAAACAAGAAATGATGTCTAGCCACGCCCAATTTCTTCAGAGAAATTAAATAATTGCATAGTGCATGCCTTGGTGTTGACTTCACGCTTCGCCACTGCCTAGTTGATCAAGTGAGACAGTGAGCGAATGAATCTATGAGAGATGAATATGAGTGGGAATGAATGAGCAGTAGGCTAAGTGAGCAATGGAGTGAAACTGGAGGGGGGAGAGTTAGAGGGTAAGATTTACCCCTCTACATTACATTGATTTATCTAGATTTAGAAATAGTTTACGACACTCTAGCTCCATCTCACTTGCCAAATACCTCCAGACGCGCAGCATCTGCTACTGAATTAGCCGTGAAAAAAAAAAAAAAGTCAATAAGTATGCTCATCTTTTAGACAATTATATCTTCGTCCCTTTTGCTGTGAAGACCTTAGGTCCTTTGAGTCATGACGCTAAAGTTTTGGTATCTTAAATCGGCCAAATTTTGATCTCCATTACCGGTGATCGTCGTTGCACTACTTATTTGCGTCAACGTTTAAGTATTGCAATTCAACGCGGAAATGCAATGAGTGTTTTGGGTACCCTTCCCGAGTCCAGCCCTTTGGATGAACTCTCTTTCTTGTAAAATTTATTTAGTATAGGCCTAGATAGATATTTTTAGAAGTAATTTATTTTTTCATTACAAGATAATATGTTATACAAAAAAAATTATATAATATTATATTATATCATACACTGAGAGACATATTGTATATTGTATTTTGCAATCATATTGTATGTTTACGAAGATGGTTTGTCGACAATCATATTTGTAATTTGAGTGAATATTTAAAAAAGCAGGTACCCTTCAATTTTATTTTTAATTTTAATCTTAATTTTGTATTATTGATTGACTATCCTCGTATCATATATTTTTGTGTTCATCGCTGTATTTAAATTATATTAAACTAAAATATTCAAAGAGGTAAACAGTAGCTACGAATTTTCCCTTCTAAATATTAGATGGGTAGGGTCTATGTAGTGTAGTAGACTAAGTTTCAGTTCTTAATATCCTTCTTTGTGATGAATATTTCAGGTTTATAATTTATTTTATTTTAATGATATGAAATAAGTTCAAAGTCACTTTACGATAATAAAAAAAAAATCGAACGATTGCGAAACGAGTGCTCTTTCTGTCTGTGGTTCAAAATACAATAGCATTGAATTCAGACGCAGTTCCAACATATTCAAAGTTGGGGGCTCAGGGTACTGTTTCGTGTTTTAGGCCTATGAGTTCATAAATTTATTTGTTAATCTTAGCTTAATTGCATTTGTTTTATATAGTGAAGGGTTAGTTTCTTATTTGCAGCCGAAGTAGGCCTATTAGCAATAATAAGATAGGCCTATTGCTATGAAGAGATCCATGCAAGATCACACATTCTTTCAAAAGAAAAAGACAAATTGAAGATAACGGCAAGGATATGATTAGGGGTCTATAATTTACTTCCTTATTCAATTACTATTTTATTTATTAATTTACCTACTTTCTTAATGATTCATATAATTGTTTGTCCATTAATTTACTTCCATATTCATTCATTTACTTATTTATTCATTAATTTACTGACATTTTAATTTATTTAGGATACTTATGCCTACTTAGGCTATATATTAATTTACTTACTTAGCCATTCATTTCCTGATTTATCCATTCAATTAATTAAGCCTACTTATCCGTTCAATTAATTAATAGGCACTAATTATCCAGTCAATTAATAATTTATTCAATTACCTACTTATTCAATTTCTTATTCATCCATTCAATTACTTATAATTACATTAATTTACTTACTCATCCATTAATTTACATGCTTATCCATTAATTTCCTTACTTATCCAATCAATTAATTAGGTCTACTTAACTATTCAATTAATTACTTATTCATTATATTTAACTTATAGTCTATAGGCCTAGACATTATGAGGGGCAGGCAAATGAAAACGGGTCATCATGCATATAGGCCGATCTCACGATGGGGAAGTTGATACCACTAGAATTTGATTGCAGAACTGACATCTGGTGGCGACTCACGAAAGCTCTGCTTACACACTAGTCGTTCGTTTATTGTGCTGGAAGTGAGTTAAAGAAACGTGTTCGTCCAACATTATTAATGGAGGCAGGTAAAGAAGAACAGCGAGGTGTAGTGTGATTTTTTACTGCTGAAGGAGTAGGAAGACAAGAAATACATCGTCGCATATCTGCTGTTTATGGCGAACACAGTATGTTATGTTCGCGTGTACTGGAATGGCACAAGAGTTTCCGAGAGAGACGCGTGTCACTGCAAGACGATGCTCGCCCACGACAGGCTCATCGTGCCATCACTCCTGCTGTTATTGCTGAGGTTGATGGGCTTATACGGGAAAATCGACGGATCACTGTGGAAGAACCCCGGCGTTTGGTGGGAATGGGTCACGGTTCCGTACACGTCACTGCGACGAAGCACCTGCATTACCCAAAAATCTGCGCGCAATGGGTTCCACATCAGTTGACGAAGGAACAAGAAAACCACACGGAAGAGTATGCATTTCTGTCCCGTATTGTCACTGGGGACGAATCGTAGTGTCGCCATTTTGAACCGGAGAGCAAATGGCAGAACCAACAATGGAAACACATGGATTCTCCCCCACCGAAAAAGTCCAAAGCAATATACACAAGTTCCGGTAAAGTCATGTTGACATTCTTCTTCGATTCTAGGGGTCCTTTGCTTATTGAATTTCAACACAGCGTTATGAAGGAACTTTATAGAAACTAAGACGCACCATTAAGTCAAAACGCCCTGGAATGCTATCGAACGGCGTTATCCTTCATGATAATGCCCGCCCACATACTGTCAACTTCGTGAGGAATACGATTCAGAGATTTGGTTGGGAAACGCTTCAACACACTCCCTCCCATAGAGCTCAGATCTCTTCCCATGCGATTTTCACATTTTTAGAGAGTCGAAGCAAGACATTCGTGGACTTCGTTTTGCATCGGACGAAGACGTGTGTGACTGGGTAAAGAACTGATTCGGTAGACAGTCCACAAGCTTTTTTCATGAATGGGATTGATCGTCTTGTCTAGTAGTGGGATAAATGTATAAATAGTTTGGAGATTACTTTCAAGGCAATAAATGTTCTATTATACTTTTTGGAACCTGACCCGTTTTCATTTGACTGCCCCTCATAGCTATAATAATATTCTCTGATAAGAAGGAAGTAAAGATTAGTGCCTTATACAATTATTAAAGGTAGGAATTTAGGCTATACCACAACATGAGGATATTAGGTTAGTTTTGCTTAGACTGTCGTTACGCCATGAATGATGTGAAGCCTGAGGTATGGCCAGGTTACAACTGAAATGTTTTGTCTTCTTCAACTTCAGGGTATAGGCCTCAAGGCCTGTTCCGACTTCAAAGGATGATGTCATCTATCCAGCGGGTTCTAGGTCTTCCAACGCTTCTCCTACCAATAGGATTGAAATTGGGAGGATATTAGGAAGTCTTATAATATTCCAGTTTTGTTTTTGTGCTTGTACCCGCTCATAAAGATTATATATCTGTAATCTATTGCGTATATCTTCATTTTTTTGTTTATCTAATAATGTGAGGCCTGCAACATTTCGAAGAAATTTCACTTCGCTGCTTTCTAATTTTCTCTTGTTATTTCTGTTTAGTGTCCAATTTTCGCAACCATAGGTGAGTAATAGGACTGCAAGTGTTTTATAAAATTTTAGTTGTGTACGCAGCAATTGAATGGGGAAACGTTCCTCGTGCGTAAGGTTCAGTGTTGTGCTCCTGCAATTGGTTTGTTTACGTTGCACTGTAATTCGTTGATTGGTTAACCACATAAAACTACAATCACACCCTGCTTATACCACGGCTGAGTTCCCTAACATGCATGCTCACTCACTACTAACCTTGTAGTCCCTATTGGTAAATTCTTATCTTTACCAGTTAGGTCTAATATATGTACATAGGCCCATACATACACACTCCTCACTTCCTTCTTATCAAAGTTGGGCTACCGATTACACCATTAGGCCTACAGTTACAATTACTAAAGTTACTATCAGAAATATATATTTGATAATATATCAAATATACTTTTCTAATTGTAGCTCTTATAGGCTACAATAAACTTGATAAAAATTAACATTTAACATAATGTTTCAAAATATAGCCTATTTATTTCAAATCAACTTTAGTAAGTAACTATCTAACTTTATTTTCATAATTCAAATTTACTGTAATCACACACCACAATTACACCTAATTACTGCAAGACTTCTCACGAAAATTTCATACGACAAAATTATTACCCTCCCCCCTAAAAAAATTGCATTATTGCGCCACTGTAAGTGATCAAGTGAGTGAATCGGTGAGTGTTCAGCGAGAGAGTGACTCATAGAGTGAGTGACTGTCCTTGCTACTGGTAATTTTAGATTAACCAAAATCAAAAAGTTGCATAAACATTCTCATGACGCCTACAACAATTTATCCTAAGTTTGAAAAGGTATTATATAATTCGTTTATTAATAATCCTCATTATTTTATAAGTTATTATTTTAATTTCAATATTAAAAATTAAGACATATAACATATCAATTTCATCTGTATTTGTATATAAGTTATTATTCAATGTTTGACTTCATTATTTTATATTTGATCCTTTTGACGTGAATACGTCTGTAAGTTCCAACCAGTAGCCTACTAGAGTGCCACCAAAGAAAGTCGACCGGCACATTTTCAGGTCAGTTTTGTCGCGCTTATAATTTCTGAACTAGGCCTAGGCCTAAACGCCATATTTCAATGACATATATGGCGATCAACATATAAAAGATCAATGTAACCAACATGATTTTGAGTTGGACCGGGTGACATCATCTTGTGATACATAGGAGAGGGTAATTTGAAGCACGAAGTGGCGGGTAGAGCGGCAGACTTGGCAGTGTGACTTTTTTTATTTTATTGGGTTATTTTACGACGCTGTATGAACATCTAGGTTATTTAGCGTCTGAATGAAATGAAGGTGATAATGCCGGTGAAATGAGTCCGGGGTCCAGCACCGAAAGTTACCCAGCATTTGCTCGTATTGGGTTGAGGGAAAACCCCCGGAAAAAACCTCAACCAGGTAACTTGCCCCGACCGGGATTCGAACCCGGGCCACCTGGTTTCGCGGCCACATGCGCTGACCGTTACTCCACAGGTGTGGACAGGCAGTATGACTTGAGAATACTAAGTGACAGAAAGTTCGTAGTGGTGTTAAATGATTCGTAACGAATCAAGGTACAATATCAATTCAGCAACTTATTAGCAGTCGACAAGTTAAATTATTTATTTTTTTAATTTCTCTCTTTCTTTCTTTATTTATTTGTTTCCTTAATTGTTAGTTTATTCATTTGGTTCCTTAATTATTCGTTTATTTATTTGTTTCGCTATTTTTTCGTTTATTTACTTCTTTCTTTATTAGTTCGTTTATTTATTTTTATTTGTTCCTTTATTTGTTTCCTTATTTTCTCGTTTATTTATTTGTTTTGTTTTTTTGTTCCTTTATTTATTTATTCCTTTATTTGTTCAGATGGGCCCATTTATTTATTTCTTTATTTGTTCGTTTAATATTTTTTTTATTATTTGTTCATTTATCTGTTTCTATATTTGATCGATTATTTATTTGTTCCTTTATTTGTTCCTTTATTTGTTCGTGTAAGCCCATTTATTTGTTTCTTTATTTGTTTGTTTATTTACGTGTTTCTTTATTAATTCGTTTGTTTCTTCATTTGTTCGTTTATTCATTTGTTCCTTTATTAGTTCGTTTATTTATTTGTTTTTTTATTTGTTCTTTTATTTATTTGTTTCTTTATTTGTTCGTCTGTTATTTGTTTCATTATTTGTTGGTTTGTTTATTTGTTTTATTATTTGTTCGTTTATTATTTGTTTTATTATCTCTTCGTTTATTTATTTGATTCTATATTGCTCGTTTATTAATTTGTTTTGTTATTTATTTTCATTTATTTATTTGTTCCTTTATATGTTCGCGTGGGCCCATTTTTTTTTTTGTTCATTTATTTGTTCGCTTATTTACTTGTTTCTTTTTCCATTCGTTTATTTCTTTTATTTGTTCGTTTATTTACTTGTTTTGTTATTTTTGTTCGTTTATTTATGTGTTCTTTTGTTTGTTCATGTGGGCCCATTTATTTGTTTCTTTATTTGTTCGTTTATTTATTTGTTTCTTAATTTTTTTTCGTTTATTTATATATATTGTCATTTTTGTTAGTTTATTTGTTCCTTTATTTGTTCATTTGGGCCCATTTATTTGTTTCTTTATTTGTTCGTTTATTTACTTGTATCTTTATTTATTTGTTCGTGTAGGCCCATTTACTTATTCATTCATTCATTTATTTGTTCGTTTGTTTGTTCGATATTTATTTACTTATTTACATATCTACTTATTTACTTGCGGCCGTGTAGCTCAGTTGGTAGAGAAGCTGACTACAGACTGGCAGGCCCGGGGTTCATTCCCGAATGTTAAGGGGATTTTCTCTCTACCAGACTTCCAAGCTTAACTCAGCCTCCTATCAAATTGAGTATCGGGTCTTTCCCGAGGATAAAAGGCGGACGGAGCGTGGTGTAGACCGCACCATCTCATTCTAGTGCCGAGGTCAAGAAAGCATGGGACTCTACTTCCATACACCGTCCAAGTGTCTTCATGGCATGTGAAGGGGCTACCTTTTTTTCTTACCTTTACCTTACTGTATTATTACTTAATTACTTTTTTACTTATTCATCCATTCATTCATGTCACAAACGAAAATGGCAAATATGCTGAAATTGAGCACAGAATTTGAATTAGAATTACCTGTGAGGAATACTCCGAGGAAATTAAGTCCTAAGGACAGATATTACAGTTCGAAGTTAGTAATTATGAAAGCCGTCGTGTACGTACCCGACCCCCTTCACCGGGATGAGTGTGGGAACACTCCAGATATGCTTCCTCATCTGCGACATGTGAGTCAAGGGCGACTCGCTTTCCTCCAGCATGTAAACGAGTGGCGCAGACCCGTGGTTAGAGAACCTTCACTCAACCGCCGAGATAAACCATCAATTTCTGTCCGTATATGAAAATTTCCGCATTTGAGAAATCCATCCTTGAAGCGCACATTCTTCACGACCGGGTCAAACGAGAAGGCGTGTTCTAATTGCCAACTTCGTTCTTTGAGGAAAGATAGCACATCAGCGAAGAAAACGGCGCCAATGACGTAATGCAGTCGTAATTACGTCCCAGATATATGTAAAATATATTTACAGTTATTAGACGCGGTTGTCGGTTGTAATGAGGTTTCCAACTAGCCATTAAATCTCCGCGAATTCAATCCGGCAAAGTCGTTGGATTTTTAAAGACCATAAAGTCCTCAAGAAATTCAGGACTACGGCTTTCTATGGAAGAGAGATAAAATTAGTGGTCTGGTGTAGTATATTTAGGGCAGTTAACATGCGTACCATCACTTATCTCTAATGCATCTACGTCAACTGAAGTAAAACATAGCCTGATGTATAAAAACTTTGAGGTACTGCGTATTTTATATTTAAAGACAGTATCACAAGATTGTTTTCTACTTTCATAAAATTATATTTAGGCTAAGTTATAAATTTAAAAATAGTATTTTTGGACAGTCATGCCTAACAGTAGACCTTTAAACGTTAGGCAGGCATCAAAAAATGGATTATAACGTTATACGGTAGCTTGCGGAGACTATTTTCAACTAGTGCGAGAAGTATTTTTAACACTGAATTTATACTGTTTGCAGCTAACATCAGTTGTTTCCTTACCAGATTTCACGCGTCAGAAAGTCGTATGTCTTTAAAAGTTACTTTCCTGCATTCCCATCTAGAATTCTTCCCAGAAAACCTTGGTGAAGTAAGCGATGAGCAAGGGGAATATTTCCACCAGGATATAAAGCCAATGGAGCAACGTAACCAAGGTTTCTGAAATGATTCCATGATGGCGGATTAGCCTACTGCTGGATATTGTACCGGGATGCTCCAGAAACCTAGTACCGTAGAAAGAGAAGTCAACTACCTTTTAATCACAGAAGATTTTTTTATTATCATATATCTTATTTTAGGTCTTAGATTTACGGATATCAATACAACCTGCCGCAATAACATATCATATACTGTACTGTAAAAACCGTACGTGCTAGAAAAAATTAAGAAGTACTTTCGTAATCGGTATGACAAACTGGTCTAGAGACGCATATTTTCATTTCTGATTTAGATTTTTTTAGATTTAGATTTTATTTAATAATAACATAGCCTATACATAAAAACGTTACATTAAAATACCCCGAAAGAGCAAAGCTCGTGTTCGGGGACAGTTCCGTTACATAGATATACATACTTTGTGGACAAAATACTTAAGAAAAAAGCTCACATAAAGATGATAATAAAATTAGTAAATAATAATACTAGTAATAACTGACTGAAAAAAGAGACAATGTTGAGATTGATGGATTAATATTAAATTATTATTAGTAGTAAGTTATAATTAGTGCAGGTCATGTTGACATAGTAACCAAGATAAAATATAAAAAATACACTTAGGATAGAAATAAACTTGTTTTACAATACATGATACATAATATAAATACAGGGAAGTCTGTCATATAAATTTTTTAATTCTGGATCTGAAAATTTCATTGCTTAAAGTAGCCAATTCTGGAGGAAATTTTATTATCGAATTATATAGACGTGGACCATAATTTGTACTGTGTAGTAAAGCAGCAGATGTGAAACATTTAGGTTCAACTAATTTAAGAATTTCATTTCGTCTTACATTATGATCATGTGGCTGAGCTACAAAATTCATTCTATTTTTATGATAGAATTTCATTGAAGAGTATTTATAAATTTGGTCAATTCTAAAAACATTCAATTCGGAATGGATCAAATTTGTTGGATAATCGAGTCGCCTTTTCAAACAGATTTTGATTATACGTTTTTGCAACATAATTAGAGGAAAAAAAGCAGTTTTTGTAATGCCTCCCCATCCAGTTATCCATATTGGATAACAGATTCAACTATAGCCAAATAAACCAAACGTAATACATGAGTAGGCAAGTAATGGCGAAGGTTCACAAATTTGTAAATTGTTTTACGTATCCTGTTACATAAAAAGGTGATTTGTCTATCCCATTTCAAGTGCTGATCAACAATAATTCCCAGGTATAATTATATATATTACGATTATAATTTTAAAAAAAGTTTGATTTTGTAGACCAGTGTCACTTCAATTGAATGTAGACCTACTAACAAACAGAGTGCATGGCAAAGGTAGGAAATCACGTGGTACCACTTTCTTACCCACTCAGTAATGAAGTTGTACTGAAAAATACAGAGTGTTCAAAAAGTCACGTAACTCTACGCAGACTCGCAAGTAATTGTCTTTTATTTGTCTGTTAATTCTTTTCTTTTATTTCCCAGGTGCTAAAGAACACTGAATTGAGCAGACTTTTTCTTGCAGGGAACCTCAAGGATCCCGCCTACATCCGCACAGTATTCCAGAATTGCAAGCGAATATTCAGAATTGCATCAATGCCATCTTGCGCCAAATATTGAAACATATTTTCCAGAACATGGTCAAACGTGTCCACTTGTGTGGAGCATAGAACGACGACCACGTACTCTAAAATACATGTTTCCCCGTAAGGCTGCGTGACTTTTTGAGCACCCTGTGCAACCAGGAAGAAAGTGGCTACCTTAGCGACAGTCTTTCCATTCTGAGAAAAGGCAACAATTAAGTGAAAAAAATATTGTATATTTGTTGAGAAAGACGAGTATATGCATACTGAAATCACAATTTAGCTAAATCTCTAGTTTCGAAATCAATATTAACCCACTATGGTACAGAAGTTATACGATAAGAAAAGTATTTACACACTTGTTCTACGGATCTAATTAATCATACGGGAAATAATGTTATATAATGTTATATGTTTATTCAGCAGTCCGATTTCCCTCTATCAATTGTCACTAACACTCTCCACCTCCCTCTCATTTCATCTATTATCTACAATAATAAAAACAGACTGATTGTGAAGTGAACTTTTGGGGGTAGGAGACCTAGGCCTACTGGTTTCCGATGTTGACTTGGGGCTCCTGGCCCCTGGAGCTTGACAGGCTATTCATATGTTGATGGAACCCGACTCTGAAGCAGGATGGCCCACCTGTCAGCGTCGGATTAACGTCGGACTTGGACGATCGTCGACATATACAGAGTATTAAAAAGTATCCAATATTTTAGGAGGTGATAGTATGCATCAAAACAAGAAAATAATGTCTAATAAACTTGGGTTCTACAACACATACTTTCTGAGATCTGAACACTTGTTCATAGGAGGTGCTAAATGTCACGTCCATTTATGGCAATGCATTCCTCTGTCTTTTGGTGTAAGGAATCACGCACTATTTGAAATTTGTTGTTAATACGTTAATAAGTTCTGATAACGAGCCCCAGTTAATCTCTGTGGTAGAATGTATGGCCCTATTGTTTTATGCTTAGGCCTATTTTTTGTGTAAAACTATAGCCCTAGCATACATATGTAAAATAGGGCTACCCCTCATTGGAGATACAATAATAATAATAATAATGTATGGCCCTATTAATCTACCACCAAGGTCGCGTGCCCATACGTTGATTGAGAATCGGTGCTGATGCTTTGTTTCTTCAACTGCATGGGCATTTTCACCAGCCCACACATGCTGATTATGAAAATTCACAACACCATCTCTGCTTAACCCCCGCTCATATCCCGAACCAAAGTTTTGTTTTCAGTATTCCTTGCTACGTATCATTATTCCATGCCAAAGGTGTCATTTACGGTATGATTATCTGGTAATGTGCTGTATTGTTGGGCAGAGAAATTAATTGTCATGAATGGACGTCACATTGAGCATCTCCTATGAACAAGTGTTCAGATCTCAGAAAGTATGTGTTGTAGGACCCATGTTTATTAGACATTATTTTCTTGTTTTGATGCATACTATCACTTCCTAAAATATTGGATACTTTTTTTAACACCCTGTATAGCTAAAGTGTATAATAGGCCTAAGTCTATGGATCCGATCCGGAACCAGCCGTCGTAAAGCCAAACGAAGCTCATAAACCTAATAGTATGGTCCAAGTTTTAACCAAACAACCAAAACACTCCACTAGTGTATTAATAATAATTGGTCTAAAAGCTATAGAACAGCGAAATTGAAGCGAAATTGAACAACTTTATTTGTGCGATAAAATAATAAGATAGGCCTATAGACGTAAGTGCAAGATAAGACAACTTATTTATATTAAATATTTAATTTTAGAAATTATGTTAAAAATTATATATTTATTGTGTAAAATTATTTATTGTATGGAGCCTATAAGTTGTGTTAGTTTCAATTATTAATTTTATGTACAATTTTGTGAACTATTAATAAATTACTATACTTGAAGCAGTGTAACTCGAGTATAGTTTGAGATATTTGCATGTATAAATTGAAAAAAAAAAAAAAAACATAGGCCTACACAAACTCTCAGCAGCACGCAAAGTCCTCTTAAAACATGAATTATGTAGATAAGAAACAAATCAAGGTTTTACATTTTTTTGCGAGGTACGATCGTGCAAAATATTATACACGTTACATGATTACATACTTTTATGAATCTCAGAAAACCTCTGCGGCATCTAACGTAATATACTAGTAGCCTACTGTACGTGCAAATAAATCTTGCCCATCGCTGTACAGCACATCATTTATTCGATAGAAGAAGAGATAAAACTAAATCTATCATCGACTGCATGATGAAGTGCTCCTCTGTTGCAGTACCTCCCGGTCAATTTTCTGTAATTTCAAAGCGGCTACTTCCTCCTCTCGCGCACATATTAAATTTGACTTTATTCCCTTGCAATGCCTTATAGGGACACTTGTGTTAGTGCTGGAACTGTAAAGCAAGCACAGCTAATTACTACAGAAATATAATGGATAAACATTTTACAGAGGTGACATGCACACCGGCACGAGAAGCAGTGCCCGCTGTTGGATGGAAAAACAGATAACTCCAAAGAAATGAGACACTCATGCTGCAGACGTTTCACCGGTATGTAATAAAGTGTACTAAAGAAGACCACCTGGGAGAAATGGATTATCTCAACGGCACTCATATGAGTTACATTCTGAGAAGAGACAGCAGTTAAGCGAAAAAAAGCTTTATGCTCATACGTCGCTACAAATCCTGAAAGAATAACTTACGTTTCATAATATTCTCCTACTTCACTGGTGTCCTACCTTGTAACCTGCCTCGATTTTCATACCACTTCAAAATGTCGCCTCACTTTTTCTGCGCGCTTGTATACCGTAATTGAAACATACCGGAAATATTAATTAGAAGTAGTTGTAGCAGTACTATAGTAGCAAGACTTGCAACAGTAGCAATCAATCAAATGGGGGAGGAGCAATAAGGAGTGACTTTTAATGACAGGCAGGTTATTAACCTATACCTCATGTTAATTTTGAAAGACTAGTGCACCTATTTACTAGTTTAAGTCAAGTAAAGTCAAGATAAAGAACATAACACAAAGCAATTGTAGAAATAAAAATATAACAAATGTTATAGAACGGCATTAGGATTAACCAACTAAAGATGCATGGTTTGAACGGAGAACGCCGATTCCCTCCAAAAAATGAGGTTCCGATTTCCTACCCAAAAAGGATACAACCCTATTCACTCCAAATTTTTTGTTGTTCGAATTCAGTGTAGTTCGATTCCCTACATGCCTTAACCAGACACACAATTTTCCGTCACACTTTACACAAACTTCGGACAGCCAAGGATATAACTGAAATAAGCAACCCTTGGTGTGTTTAAAAATCACTCTCCCACCAAGTCAGTCGGACTTTATGGAAGGGAATCGGAGTATTTAATTCCAGCAACTCCTTTTGGCGCGGAGGGAATCTGTATATTTACAATTACTGCTTCGGATGGAATCGGGAAGAAAAATTAACCACGGGAGAGAGTCGGTAGCCACCCGGTTTGAAAGCAGCTCTGCTTAAATTTAAAATGTATGATGGGCATTTATTTTCAACCTTCAGAGACTTTTTTTAATGTTATTGTATGATTTGGCAAGTCTGTAACCTAAACTGTTTAAATCATTCCTTTGTCTCGTATCAGGAATGAATGTCATTTCTTAATATTGACGTTGAAAGATTATTTTTAACAAATTGGATTCGCTCTATAAAATAAAAATTTATAAGATTCATGATTTTGTTTTTCACAAATATAGGTTTAGAATGTTCATTATAAGTTGTATTTTATATTCCTATAGCCCTTTTTGTAGCAGAAATACCTTCTGTCTGTCTGTCTGTCTGTCTGTCTGTCTGTCTGTCTGTCTGTCTGTCTGTCTGTCTGTCTGTCTGTCTGTCTGTCTGTCTGTCTGTCTGTCTGTGTGTGTGTGTGTGTGTGTGTGTGAGTGTGTGAGTGTGTGAGTGTGTGTGTGTGTGTGTGTGAGTGTGTGAGTGTGTGAGTGTGTGAGTGTGTGTGTGTGTGTGTGTGTGTGTGTGTGTGTGTGTGTGTGTGTGTGTGTGCGCGCGCGCGTGTTTTTTTGTCTATATATATATATATATATATATATAAGCTTATAAAAGTAGTCACCTCATAGTAACAGCCAATTCCTGTTTTGAAAATAATCACCGCAGATAGTTTGCAAGTACAACAGTTTTTAATCTCTTAAGGAAAAACAAAGTTATTGAAAGTTGCCAGAAATATGATTAACATGGTTTTACTACGTCAACTTAGAGTTAACAATAACACCAAACATATTACGAAAATAAGTTGGTCCACGATAACTGTTCTTCTTTAATGTAAAACGTTCAGTTTTCAACAGAAAACTATTGGCATTAGACCTACCAAAGTATAGCATGTTTTAAGTTTTGTTGAATAAAATGTACCAAAAAATTAGATTTATTAAAAGGGTAATACCGTCCGCATACAGTACTAACCTAACCTTTAAAATATAAGCTGGATCATAGTAGCTAACAAAAGCAAAATAGGGGCCAATACAGAGACCTAAGGGACTTAACAGTGATCATTTATAATAGCAGATTTGTTACCAATGAACGAAACACTTTGTTTATGGCTTGGTAAATATGATGCAAAGATCATTAATTCCTTGCCTACAGTACCTAAATAATTTAATTTAGTTAATAGAATATCATGTTCAACACAATCAAATTTCTTATTTAGGTCACAAAAGGATGCATTTTTTTTTTAAAACTTTCTTACATGTTTTACAAAGCAACTAACTGCACCTATAATATTAAATTTTGATCTACAATCAAATTGTTGGTAATATATCAAATTACATACATACATACATACATACATACATACATACATACATACATACATACATACATACATACATACATACATACATACATACATACATACATACACACATACACACACACACACACACACATGGAAAATGGGAAAGTGAATGGTCATCTACTTCCAAAGCTACTCTAACCAAGGCGTTCTTCCCTAGTGTCCAAGATAGATTGAAATTGAAGATATATGTAACTCCAAACTTGACGACTCTGTTGACCAGACACGAAAGACTCAACGCATATTTTCATCGCTTTAAAATCAAGAATAGTGCAATATGTGTCTGTGGGGATGGGGATCAGACGGTGGATCATATTATTTATGACTGCACAAAATCAGGAATCCAGTCTATACATAAAAGTGGTGGGAAGTGGCCTGTGGACAAGACAAAATTAGTGAAAGGTTATGTAAAATATTTTATAAAGTTTGCAAATAGTATAGACTGTGAACAACTACAATTGGCTGGCTAGTATATAAGGATATGTTATTTGGGAAGATAAAGAGGTTAAAAGTCAGAATTAAGTGATAAGGGCCGAAAATAGGTTACTTATATTCAGTAAATAAGCTAGAATATTAGAGGATATAATTTATTTGAAAATAGGCTCATCAAAAAGACGGTAAGAATGTAAATACTGTAAATATTTAAATGCTAGAATATGTAAATAGATTCTTGTACTTCGTAGATTAGGAATAGAAAAATAAGTTAGACTAAGAAGTAACAAAATTATCTTGACAGTTACAATTCGTAGATGAACTACACTAATCCATACTAAACCTAGAATAACAACATAACAATATATAATGTAAATCGATAATGTACTTGAAGGTAAACCTAGTATGTAGTATTACTTCTCATTTGTAATGGAACATGCTGATCAAAAAAGGTACATACATACATACATACATACATACATACATACATACATACATACATACATACATACATACATACATAAAGTATCCTGCACTAAGGCAGGTAATTCACTGCAAACCCAACATTCTCCAATCTTTCCTATTTTCTGCCTTCCTTTTAGTCTCCGCATATGATCAATATATCTTAATGTCGTCTATCATCTGATATTTCCTTCTATCCCGAACTCTTCTTCCGTTCCACCATTCCTTCCAGTGCATCTTTCAGTAGGCAGTTTCTTCTCAGCCAGTGACCCAACCAATTCCTTTTTCTCTTCCTGATTAGTTTCAGCATCACTTTTTCTTCACCCACTCTTTCCAACACAGCTTCATTTCTTATTCTGTATGTCCATTTCACACGCACCATTCTTCTTCACATCCACATTTCAAATGCGTCTAGTCCTCCTCTTCACTTCGTCGTAATGTCCATGTTTGTGCCACATACAATGCCATAGTTCACACAAAGCACTTCACTAGTCTCTTCCTTAGTTCGTTTTCCAGAGGTTCGCAGAAGATACTACGTTTTCTATTAAAACTTTCATTTGCCATTGCAGGTCTATATCAAATTATTAGATTCTAAATAAAATACATACAAGTTGTTTCTGAATTAGGCCTATCTGTTGAAACACTTGAGCAAAAACTGGAACATCTGAGATCGGTCTCTAATTCTGGCATTTTTATTTTTCAAAATACGAATCAGGTACCCAGTTTAGAAGCCGTTTGTCCTGATTAAATTTCAGTGTAATTAGATATCCTATACGTAAATAAATTTCGATAGACAAAGAAGATTTTCAATTTATAAATAGCTCAAATTTAAAGCTGCATGAAGACAGCAGTCCGCATTTTAAATCGTTGAAAGATTTATAACTTCGAATAGAATTTAAATTCCTTTTGTGAAAAAATGCAAGAGCAGGGAGAGGGTTAGTCGCTCGATAGACAACAAGCTCGACAGTAGATATAAAACGACGAAGCCAATGGCCGAAGAAGTAAGACTCCGTCGGAGAAGGTGAACGACGAAAGTTTAGAAATATTTAACAAGAAACACTAGGGAAACATTTTGAAGGAAGGGATTAGGTCCGTGGCCCATTTGTTTTAGGACTCCTCGAGACATTGTCTCAGTGCCCGAGGGAAACCAAGGAAAAGCAAGGGCACGATTAGTTGTGCTGAAACTAAGCTAGGCCTATTTAGTTCGTAACGTGACTCTCTTTAAATTTCGAGGAAAACTATCGACCGGCACATTATGAGGGACTTCTTCATTTAAGATTTTGAATTATTAATCTTTGATTAGGCCTAATTAAAAGATTGTGTCTGTAACAAAATAATTAATGAAGAACTCCCCGGAAAAAGAATGTAACATCAAATTAATGAAATATGTGACAGATGGAAAAAGTAATTTTGAAGCGTTCATTTGTAACTACAGTAGAGTATCGATTATCCGAAACAACTGGGGACAGGGTGTGTTCGGATAACCAATCATTTACGAAAATAAATTGTACCGGTGTCATAGGAGCAGTATGAAACAAAGAAACACTATTACTGAATACAAAACTGTACATATATATTTTGTATCACACATCTTACAAATAAAACGGAGAACTGACTAGCCTAGTTTGACAAGTTCAAAATGGCCATTAAAGTGGGCCTACAGTTTAGGAAAAGAAGCCTTTTTTTTTTTTTTTTTGTTTTACTTCAGAACTGAAACTTTTTTTTTTGCCGCTAAGTCTCGCAAACAGACCTAGCGAAACTTCCACATGGTGCGCGCGCAAATTTGAATTTGCCGATTGGAACGTTTTCGGTTAACCGATGTTTCGGTTGATCGGTATTCGGATAATCCATGCTCTACTGTAATAATAAACTTGTATTCTTGATTAATCAAATGGCTCTGCTAGTAAATATAAGCCTAACGAAATATGTCCCTGAAATTATTTTTTTTTTCCTGAAAGATGTATTACAGATTTGTTGTTTACAGCCATATTCCGGGGAGGTCTTCAATTATATAATTATTCGCGACATATAGACTATTTATGACCGAACACTGCGTGATCTTCAACGTAGATCTGAAAGAGTCTGTAAACGAAAGTTGATTTTATCATTACTTTTATATTACTGCAGTTGGGACATAAAAATCTGTGCGTATTTGAGGAGTGTTCGTATCTTGGAAATGTCCATAAGAGCAGGTTTCATTGTACTCTTAGAAGTACCGGTTAGTAGTAAAAGTAGTAAGAGTAGTGGTAGAATTAGCAATAGAAGTAACCGAATAGTAGCTTAAGTGAAAAAGTGCATAATTTGTCATTAACATGTCCTACTTTAAGTTCGATATGAACGATTTACAAAAAAAAATAGCCTAGTTCATATTCCCATATTAAACTCGATCCATTCAATATCGCTCCCCGCTCTTAGACCAGCATGAATCAGCGTCTAATTATGGAAAACCTGTCAATCAGCAAGTTAGCTAATCTGTAAGTTAATTTAACGAGATCCTCGCGTCACGCACAACACGCCAATAAAAGCAGCACGCACTGCTGAAACTCGATGCGTGATTGGTCATTTTTATGTGGTCAAGGTTAGTGATTGGGAGACAATGCTCGTCTGTCATGCACAAGTGAGTGAAAGCAAGGCTGCCCATCCCGGAGGAGAGATGTCTGCGTGACGAGACGAGACGCTCTCATTACTTTCCTATATTATATTATATTATATTATATTATATTATATTATATTATATTATATTATATTATATTATATTATATTATAGGCCTATTATATTATATATTATATTATATGTTTCTGTGAACACCCTTTTTACTCTTCATTCTTCTAGATCTCTTACCGATATCCAATCCACCGCAGTCTTCTTGCTTTAAATCTGGTCACAATATCAGGTCCATTGTAAAAATCATAAGTTTTTCTATTGTGCAGTTTCCTCCTCTGCATCTCGCACTGCCCAATATTTTTGTTTCAAAATTTCTCTATTTACTATCATCTGTTTTTGTGATGTCCATTTGTCACAAGCATACACTAAAATAGGCATATACCTTATTTTATTTCAAGGAGTACAGTTCGGTGTTCAAAGGAGGCACCGAACTGCACTCCTTGAAATAAAATAAGGTATAATTAAAGTTTTGTATACATGTACTTTTCTTTTTTGTAAATAATTTACTCTTTAATATATCGGGTAGCACATAACATTAATTATAGTCCCGTCGCTCTAATTTCCGGCAGCCAATCACATTGCAGGTCGGCTACATTTAAACGTGTGCGTCTTGTGATTCGCTGATGAAGACGTTATAGGCTCGATAAATACTTAACATAATCGCCCGCCATTTTGGCTCTTTCGTTTGCGTTCGCAGAAAAGACACGAGAACGTTATTTGCCGCTCAATTATTTTCTGAATTACTGTGCGTTTGATTTATTATCATAGAAACTGCGATATGATAATATTTAACGGTGTGGCAAATAGATCCCTCGTCTGGTAGCTCGGCAGCGAAAGAACAAAAATGGCGAACGACACTGCCTACCTAGACTTTATAGAGCCTTGACTTCCTAAGACTTACGCAAAGAGGAAGAGTCACGCCGGGAATAACAGCGTCGCGACTGTAGCTTTTTTGTGCAGACATTACTTTCTTGTTTTACATTTCCTCATAAGTAATAGTTCAGTCAACTATCAGAAGACAGGTTTGAACCTCATAAGTGAAACCAATAAGGCATCTCTCATGAGGCAGCCAAGCCAGGATATAATGGGTTAGGGAGGCTAGTTCCTTTCCCCGTTCATTACATAAATCGCTGACTAATAACATATTACACTAATCAGACTTTAGATGTATAAACAATTGTTCTTCCTCTGACACACATCGTCACGTGAGATGTAGCCTATAGGTCATTCGTTATCTCGTGAAACCAAATGCATGGGTACGCCGTAGCTTACAGTAAGAACCTTATGATGGACGTATGGGAGATAGCTACCTGCAAGTGAAAACGCAGCGAGGGAGGGAAGCTTCCCAGTCCACTTCTTCTTTCCCTTACGCGCAGTTATAGTTACTCACTTTAATATTCGGCCAGATCCTTTTTTCAGGATTTGTTGTCTTTATTATGCAGTAGAAATTGGACTAAGTCTAAAATAAAATTGAGAACGATGTGCTGATACTTTATAGTAATTATATCAAATACACAAATTTTCAGACCATTACACAAGTGAATTAAAAATGTTTTTCTATTAACGGGCACAAGAGCGCGTCACTTTAATTTTCAGCCACTTCATTTGTTTACGTGAACATGGGGATGCTGCCTCAGTAGGCACAGTGTTTCTGTGCTTGCTGTTCTACCTGCATGTGTTCTGAAGCATCTGCCGCTATAGTATGGGGCGTAAATGTGGGAATACAACATTTGTACAGAGACAACTTGTAATTTTTCATCATGCAAAGGGAAAATCTGAAAGAGAAATCAAGAAACATATTTGGGGACATAATAAAGAGATATAAGAAGGAAAATAGATTAGAGTCGATACCCAGAAAGGACAACAAATAATACTGACTGATTGGGAAGAAAGAATAATAATTCGGAAAATAAAGAACAACCCGAGACTAAGTGCTCTAAAATTAACAGCTGAACTCTTTCAAGAAACTGCCCGAAGGGTAATAAGAAAAGCTGATTCAATGGCAGAGTGGCAAGAAAAATGGCCTTCATTAGTGAGGTGAACAGAAAAAAAGAGGTTGCAGTTTGCTAGAGAATATATAAATAAAGATGTTTCTTGGTGGAATGGCGTAATTTTTTCAGACGAGAGCAAGTCTAATGTCTTTGTTTCAGTTGGCAAGATAAATATGTGGCGGAAGCCAAACGAAGAATTTTAAATGAAGAATTTTCAGCCCACTGTGAAATATGGAGGAGGCAGCATCACGATCTGAGGTTGAATCTCTGCAGCAGGAGTTGGAAAGATGACACAAATCGAGGGGATGATGAAGAATGAAGACTATCTCCGTATATTGAAGCAACACTTATACAGAAGTGTAGACAAATTGTGCATAAGGGACACATTTAGACTAAATTTTAGCAGAATAACGACCCTAAACACAAATTCTATCTTGTGAGGAACTGGCTCCTGTATAATTGTCTTAACGTTATTGACACCCTTCCCCAAAGACCTGACCTGAACCCCATATAAAATCTCTGGACTGAGATGAAATCACGAACACGAAAAACACCTTCAAAATCAAAAGGTGAATTATAAGATAAAATAAAGAAGGAAAGGGTTAAAATATCCACTGAAAACATTAAGAAATACATTTATAATATGCCACAACGCTTGAGAGAGGTTTTAAGAAGAAGAGGATATGTTACAGATCACTAAATCTTATTTGTTTAGTTTCTACAGAGGATGAATTTAGTCAAAAGTTGAAGTGGCCGAATATTAAAGTGACTGTGATAATTGTCAATTTTTTGTTATGGATTTGTTTTTATGCTTTATAATGAAGAATAGACCGATGAATATTTTTAGTAGTATCTTGGAAGAGGAATGTTAACTTTATATTTTTTGTTGTTCATATTTGTCATTAAGATAATCAGAATAAACATCGATTTGGTTACAAACCTAAGTGGCCGAATATTAAAGAGAGTAACTGAGGTTTCACGAGATAACGAATGACCTATACTGCCTGATAATACATGTAGCCCTATATATCAGCCACAATCTCAACCAGAGGTACACAAGTAATTAATGTTCCTACACAGTTGAACTAGTTTACATTTTTTAAATGTGTCCCTATTAATTCATAATATTTTGATGTAGTTAATCGCATGTATATTACGAGTAAACACAAAATATTTTGTTCTGTCAACATTTACTTTAAGACCAGTTCCTGTTAAGCTTTTAATAGTAATGGAGTGAGTATTTTAATTCCATGTTCGTTTCCACCAAATGAAACTATATTATTATCTGCATATGCTAATACAGTGGTTCCTAAATTGAGGGTCGTGTCAAGAGCTGAGGTGGGTCGCGAGATGATTTAGAAAATAAAACAAGAAATGCCTTATTAACATAGATTGTACTTAGAAACATAAGCATAAACAACGTTGAACATAAAAATATAAAAATGTTTCAGAAGTTATAAATTTAAAAATAATTAATGCGATAAATGTGTGTATTTTTAGAAAGTAGGCCTATCCTCTAAAATCTGAGCTCTGTATTCGATACACATAGACATATTGTTATTTGAAGTCTAGAAATTTTTTAGCTTTTGTTTTGATCGCAACCATAGACAAAAAACTTATTTCTCATAAATACGAGATTACAAATGTTATAAAAAAATTTAAGAGCTTCTTATGCAAACTCCTGGTATTCTTTCATTTTTTGATCAAAAACTGTTCTACGTTCTATGTAAAAAGTAGCTATAAGTTGAAGAGTGCATCAGTATGTACATATTTCAATTAGTCTGTCCTTAATATTCTTTAAAATTTCAGCCACTTGAATGCAAATGTATAAAGCTGATTCACTATCATTCTGTTATTGTCATAATTGTTTTGAGTTTTTTTTAAAGTTGTAAAAAAATCTGTCGTTAAAAAATTTGCGAACTCATGTCCACAAAAACAAACAGTTTTTGTCGTAGCATATGGTATGTACGAGCTATATTTTCTATTAATTCTTTAATAAACTGGAATGAATAAAATATTTCTTTTTCTCAAGTGATGGCGACGAGAAATCCAGTTTTCTTATAAATTCATGGATTTAATCTCTGTCTATTATGTTAATGTCTTAGATTTGCAAACTACTATTCACGGTGTTTAAGTGTTCGAAAAATACATCAGCAAGGAGGGCCATAAGAAAGGAAAGAAAATTGGAAAATTGGTTTGCATATCCCGATTTCAAGTATTGCATTACAAGTTCGATGGTACCCACTGGTTTTGAGTAAAATTATCGTTTTCTATTTTACAGGGATTTGTACTTTCTCGAATGGAGTTAAGTACCAGTACGATAGTGAAGGGGTCGCAAACAAAATTCTCACAAAAAGTGAGTCGCGCCTTCAAAACGTTTGGGAACCACTGCCTAATATATTCATTTTGCTCTCCAGTTTTGTATCAGATTGAGAAGACTAGTAGTACAGTATAATAAGCTATTCAAAAGGAACTTAGAATTTTAAATATATATTATTATAATATTATATATGCAATTATATTGTATTATTTGAGATAAATATAAAAAAAACAAATGTGTTGGCAAATATTAAAGTTTTGCTTTTACGAAATATTGGGAATATGTTCGCCGTTCTCTTTTCCAACAAACAACATTCTTTCCGCGACACCATGCACAGCATTTTACAGATAGTGTCTTGGAATATTCCTAATTTCCTGCGAAATAACAGCTTTCAGTTGCTGTAGGACTGTTGAGTATGGCATAGAAACTCGCTTGTGAAGGTAACATCACAATCAAAAGTCGGCCGAATTGAGATCTGGAGATCGTGGAGGTCATATTTTTAGAAACTGCCTATTGATTACACGAACCCCAAAAACTGAATTTACTGTTTGAACCGCTGTAAGTATCAAAAGTACTTTTCATACTACTGTTAAAATTATTTTCACACACTAATATTAACAGTAATTCTTAACACGCTAGTCAAGCGTTAAAAGATCTCATTTTAGGAAAAGTAATCAAGTCCAAAATATAAAATTGTTAGGAAAAGGCATTTAAAGGTTTAATTATTAATTTAAAAATCAGTGTACTTCTTTAGATGTTGGTAATTTTATTATTTTGAAGGTATAAATGTGCCATATTTTTAGTTTTTAATATAACATTATAAGTTATAAATTTGTATAATGCTTAGGAGCCTTCAACGTGACTTGGTCACTTTTACCAATACCGACGATAGGCCTACACGTGTATATTAAATAGCTACATGTAAGTCCGTCAATAACTATCAGTAAACATATTAGGATAGTGGCGTTTCAGTAATATGGCAATAAAATTAATCACTTACGAACGAAACCTCAATTAGGAATATATACTTGACAGAAATTCTAAAATAAATTGTATCTTTGTTAAGATATAGGCCTATGTATACCTTCTTTGCTATATGCACTAATAATGATTTACAAGCGTAAATAAAAATAGACATAAATGACAAGGAATTGCACGAAAATTCTAATTTTTAGGCTAGATAAGATTGATTTAACGATTAAATAAATACTACGACAGGCAGGATGAGTACAACCTATCCAAATAATTAGACAATGCAGCGAGACGCATCGTATGAGTTCCGTAATGCAATGGAAGATCAGAAAATGCGTGTGCTTGCAAAGGAATTTCGGACTGTGAGGAATAATCTTTGTGAGCTCCAAGGCTATTGGCCACTTGTCTCATTCCGTTTCTGACCGTTTCGTTAAGGGAATTTGGTTGAATTTTGAGGTAGAAAAGCAGAAAATAGACATAACCTAGAGCTATTAAATGAGTCAGTCAGAGGATTGTAGGAAAGTCTCAAAGAATCGATGAGAAAGAAAGAAGGCAATGTGAGCTAAAAGAAAGTGTGTACGAACAGTCCAGTTTCTTCTCTTACTGACCGCTTCAATTATGTTCTCAATAAACGTCAGAGACCGGCCCGACGTTATTGGAACACAGCTACTAAGTACGACGTTGACATGACAGTAATAATTGTGTTTTGCGCGTTCTCCTTTACGTAACAAAATGTGTGATTATGCAAATGAATTCAAGCTATGAATTCCAGTGTAAAGCTATTACCCGTTAAATCTGAATGGCAATTTTCGTGATAGAAAATAGGAGATCGTTAACATACACAACTAACGATACGCTTAAAACCGCTCGTTTTCACATGGAGTTAGAACACTAGTCATACAGTAGTTATGTGATGCAAGCGACCTTGGCAGATCAGTCCGTGGAAGCCTCTCACTTCAGCTCAAAACTGATGCTAGTCTAGAGGTCATCTCATTGCATATGCAACAGTGCTAATCCCTTATGAACGAAGTCTATAAATCTGCCGGCCTTCCACCCGCAGAAAAATAAAGACACAGAGGGATTTCGAATCTTAACAACTAATTGGCTCCAATTTTTCATTACCAATTCATACAGTGAGATTGCGAAGGAAAAAGCGATATGTTAATGTAAAGCATGTTAAATTGTAGGGTTTGAAAAGTGTTCTGAAAACGGTCGAGGCACAAAATTTAAGTGTCAAAAATATTTACAAAAATAAAGTATCGGTAACTCAAAAGTAAAGCAATTGTTATAAATCAGGGTGTGAGACAAGGATGTCTTTTATCACTTAATTTGTTGAATTATCATACATATTAATAACACAGTAAGAAAATGGGAGAGAATTTTAAATTAAGCAAATACTATAACTTCCTATTCTAAATCAGGCAGTAGAGCAAGTAGACAGCTTCAGATACTTGGGGTGTACTGTAAGCTGCTGCCAGGAAGTGAAAAGGAAGATACCAATGGCCAAGGAAGTTTTTAATAGGAAAAGGAGCCTCTGGAAAAAGAACTAAGGAAGAGACTAACGAAGTGCTTTATGTGGAGTGTGGCATTGTATGGGGCAGAAACATGGAAATTACGACGAAGTGAAGAGAAACGACTAGAAGAATTTGAAATGTGGAGGAGAATGGAGCATGTGAAAGGACAGACAGAATAAGAAATAAAGCTGTTTTGGAAGAGTGGGAGAATAAGAAATGAAGCTGTTTTGGAAGAGTGGGAGAAGAAAGAATGATGCTGAAACTGATCAGGAAGAGAAAAAGGAATTGGTTGGGTCATGTTGGGTCACTGGCTGAGAAGAAACTGCCTACTGAAGGATGCACTGAAAGGAATGGGAGAAGAGTTCGGAGCAGAAGAAGATATCAGATGATAGACGACACAAGATATAAGCCTATGTATTATATGCGGAGACAAAAAGGAAGACAGAAAATAGGAAAGATTGGAGAAAGCTGGGTTTGCAGTGAAAGACCTACCCTTGGACAGAACACTGAATGAATGAGTAAATATGTGATTAACAAAGATAATCTGCAAAAGTGCTGTGTGAATTGCAGAATGCAGCAAGAAAAAGAAAAGTATAAAAATATGCGTTTCTAGGGAAAGAGCTACTAACTATTGCTGGAATCCATTTACATTGAGAACTGAGACAATGGATGATTTCTTTCTGATTGGGGGAACAAATTATCATGTTGTTGTTTAGTCAACTGTCCGAAGACAGGTTTTAACCTCCTAAGTGACACCAATAAGGCAAATCTCATGAGGCAACTAAGCCATGGCCAGTTCCTTTCCCCTCTATTTCATACATCGCTGACTAGTAACACATTATACTAATCAGACTTCAGATGTATACAAATAACTATTCTTCCTCTGACACATATCGTCAAGTCAGATGTACTGTCTGATAATAGATGTACATAATTAGCCAGAATCTCAATCAGGTATCATGACCTTCCTTAATTTACAATGTATTATTATTGTTGTTATTATTAATAAGTAAATCTAATCACACATATATAACACCAATACCTGGGTTGATGAAATAATAAACCATTCCTTTTTTATGACAAAGTAATGTCCATGTTGAATAAAAAGCACGAAATCTTTATCTGATAGCATCACCAATTGAAATAGTGTAATGATTTTATAGCACTGAATGACTAGAAAAAGAAAAATATATCACCTGTGACAAGTAAAACAATATAGGCCTAGATATTCAATGAATTTAATATATACGGTCATTATGTATTATTTTTTTACAACTACTGTACTTTATCACTGATGAATAAGGAAAACCTGTTGTCCTGTATTTACTAGAAACAATGCCATTGTAAGCCTGAAGTGCTCACTGGATTATGCATTAAGATAGGCCATGAATGGTTCTATTGTCTCAACTCTGTTCTTAGATATTATAGAGGGATTCTAGCTACAACAAAAATATTAATTTTTCATGAAATTGAACAACCGAGTGATTTGAAATATTTAGGTTATAGACTGTTCAAAGACCTCGAAAATAAATTAAGCAAATTTCAAAATCTATGCATTACAATTATTGTAAGAATTCTAAAAGAAAAAATTAGTCTGGAACGTTCCTTCCTTTTTCTTTTTCCTTTATTTATTTATTTATTTATTTATTTATTTATTTATTTATTTATTTATTTATTTATTTTACCTCCCTTCTAGTACCGACTTAGAGCAGCTGGCTACGGACTTGAAGGTCCGGGGTTCGATCCCAGGTGGTGACAGAATTTTTTCTCGTTGCCAAACTTTCAGAACGGCTCCGAGGTTCACTCAGCCTCCTATAAAATTGAGTACCGGGTCTTTCCTGGGGGTAAAAGGCGGTCAGAGCGTGGTGTCGACCACACCATTTCATCCTAGTGCCGAGGTCATGGAAAGCATAGGGCTCTACCTCCATGCCCCCTCAAGTGCCTTCATGGCATGTTACGGGGATACCTTTACCTTTACCTAGTACCGACTTACAGAACACTGCGGTGCACGGGAGGCAGGGTATTGCCTCTGAATCAATAAGACCTACTAAACAACTACACAGTGCAGGGCTTCCTGGATGTGGGATTGGCACAACGCAGAGCCATTGCAGAGATATCACAGAACAACCACAAGACAACGGAAGACAACGGACAACCATCCAGTCCCGTAGACGGAGGATAAATTTCTTCCATTGTCTACAACCACGGACCGGTTGGATGGACAGCGCGTACGCTGTCTTAGACTAAAACTAGTCTCAGATTCTAAAATGTAATGGCAGTTCCAAATCTATGCTATAGCACTGAATGCTGTACCCTAACCGAACTACAAAAAAATCGAAGAGAAGTTACGGATCATTGCCAAGGTAATAAAGAGACCGCATTAGGAGTGAAAAAATATTCAGACTAATAGCTTGCAACTTGCTGATAATGCATTCGAAAATCAGAGAAATTGAAGGGCTCCCTGCAAAAACGAGGTAGCTCCACTTTTACAAAGTTGTGGAAAACTACAGTGAGTTCGTAGCTCGGCCGGACCGTTCCGCGGCGGCCTTGGACTGGGTGAAGATTGGAGCGCCTCCCGCCAGAGTTACACGTAAATGACCGGCAAGTCATGGGTACGGAACACTAACTACTCTACTAACATTAGACTTATCTGCATCACAACAGATGTTGAAAGTGATGACCTTCAACTAGAACACATTCCCTATATCTCCGAAAACAATTCTGGTTCACTCGCAAAAGTTCATGTTGACTGATTGCCTGTATTTCTCTCGTGATGTTGTCCTTCAATTCTTGTAACGTGTGCGGATTTGATGCGTACATTTTATACTTCAACGTTCACCATAAATAAAAATCACATGGAGATAGGTCAGGGGAACGAGGTGGCCACAATCCTCGACTAATTATTCTATCCCCAAACACACTTCGCCAGTCATGCATAGAATTCGCAGCGGTGTGCGTTGTAGCTGAATCCTGCTGAAACCAGCCACTCAATCGCTCATTTCTTGTTAGTTGCGGAAAAAAATTATTTCAAGTTGAAGTTACATAAACGTGTGAATCAACTGTTGTGTCGAAAAATAAGGGACCGATAATAATTATACTCGCACTCACTGCACACCAAACCCCAACTTTTGCAGCGTGGTGAGGAACTTCATGAATAATATGGTGATTTTCGGTAGCCCAGTATCTATTGTTCTGAGTAGAAACGTGACCGTGAAGATGAAACCACGCTTCCTAAGTGAAGAACGTTAAAAATGGGTCCACGTTGCCATTATGAACGGACTGCAAAAACCAATTGCAATAATTAACCCTACTTACAGGATCTTGTAGTTGTAAAGCATGAACTACAGTTACCTTGTACGGCTTAAGCTTCAGAAGTTTCGTTGCCACAAAAGCTGACGTCTTGGAAAGTTAACCTCTTGTGCTAAACGTCGCAGTGATTTGCGTAGTCAATGCTCTAACCGGGCCCCTACTTCATCAAGCTTCTCTTTTGTCAATACACGGCGTTGTTGAACACGTTTCTTGTTCAGAAAAGATTCTGTACGTCTGACTTTATTGACAAGGTCATGAATAGTTGACCTGCTAGGAATTCGAACACCTGCAAATCGATGTTCAAATTCTCTTCGACACCTTCTTGCAGAAGAGTATTTCACATACGCATCATAGAGAAAAATACGTTGTTCTAAAGTGTACTCAGCCATTATTGATAGACACTTTATCACCACGAGAAAACACAATTTTACTCACAACACGCGCACAGACGTCTTTCCCTCACAACAGATCCAACTTAACTGACTGGCGCGTCAGCGGTAGCTACAGCGCTACTCTGGCGGCAGGTGCGCTAATCTTCACCCAGTCCAAGGCGGCCGCGGAACGGTCCGGCCGAGCTACGAACGCACTGTACAAAAAACATTCTACAAAGCTCTAATTTTAACTGAACTTCTTTTCTTTTTCAGAGCATGTCCTAGGTACCTAGAAGTTTCATTTTATCACTCAATCATTTATTATAAACAGAAATTGGGGGGATAAATATAAACAAATAATGGAGCTACACCCCTTTTGCAATGAAATCGGATATTATTAGCCACGTTTTGCATTGAACACAAAATTACTGTGTCAATATCAGAAACTACAACACAAGACATAGCGCAGGCCACACACACACACGCACGCACGCACAGACACAGACACACACACATATGGAGAATTAAATTAATGACTTTCCTAAAATACACTATGATATGTTTCATATAAAGTAATTTCATCTAAAAAAGGAAGCAAAAAGGAACAAAACTGTATTATTTTTTTTAATACCTCAAAGAATAACCCTTAAATTAATGACACTATTTAGGGCACACACTGTATATAGCTCCAGGAGCTGCCTCCATTTCGCAACGAAACAATTGGGAAGTCAGTTCCAATTCCACTGGAACTTACTACCAAATGCTAGGAATCACATCATTTTTGCACTAAAAGGTAGGATATTTTTTTAACATATGAAACAAGACAAACATTAATTTCACCAAAAAGTGGAGCCACTCCCTTTTTGCTGGGAGCCTTTCAATTACTTGAAGCATTTTGAAAGAATGCAAATTAACAGAACTGCACAGAAAATCTACAAACGTAAACCAAAAGGGAAATTTGAAATAAAAGATAACAAAACGTTGACACTCTTTTAGCATTGCTGTATAGCGTTGTTGTTATTGTTCAGTTAACTGTCCGAAGACAGGTCTGAAGCTCACAAATGATACCAAGAAGGCACCACTTATAAGGCAACAACGCTAGGAAATAATAAGATAGAGTGGCCAGTTCCTTTCCCCCTCCATTGCATACATCGCCTATTAGCTATATATTACACTAATCAAATTTCAGATATATAAAAACAATTGTTCTTTCTCTGACACATATCGCCAAGTTAGATGTACTGCCTGATAATCGATGTACAATACATATCAGCCAAACCTCAATCAGAGGCAGCTGTGTAGCGTTTAATTTATTATTTATAATACTAGGCATGTAAAAGTGACTGACTTACACGTAAGTATAACAAATATGTTTGTGACAAAGCATATAGCCGTGTTTTATCAATGAGACATAAGAAAGATTTATTTGAGTTATTTTATTATTTTTAGGCCCTGAACCTGTTCTGTAAGTGTACCCATTAGTTACAAAACGCCTTGGATGATAAATATCGAACTAACATTTAGACGTAAGAAAGATTAAATCATGGGAGATAAAGATAATAATCTGCATAGATTTGTTTTGTGTTCACTTAGTGAAGTGAATGAAACACGTGCTTATGTTTAGGATAAATGCGAAAGTGATTTGGGGAGTTGTCATGGTAGCGGGATAAGTGTTTAACATTTTCCAATGTGATGTGAAGTGTGTAAGCCTTCATTTGGCGATATGAATACGAAATATTCACATAGGCCTAGGCATTAGTTAAAAATGGAATAAGTTCTTAATGAAATCCAGGCCACTGAAAGACCCATTCAATGGACGAGAACTCATAATCAATAGAATTTAGTGTAGATTGGTCTTTTTAGCTAGAAGAAAAACATATTTAGATGTCACGAAACTCAATGTTTTCACACATTTCTAAGGTATTTTACTTTAGCTGATAAATTATCTATATGATTTATTAAATTTTACGTTCATAAAATATACTGACTTTTTTAATGAATAATTTTTTTTAATATTTAGACTAATATACATATTACAGGTCCGACAGAAGCAATTAAGACGGATTATGATTAGGAAAACAACACTACAATTGAAAAAAAAATAATTTGAACACGAAATTGATAATATACCTTAAAGCACAGTTTTCTTAGTAGATTATTTTATGACGCTTTATCAACATCTTAGGATATTTACCGTCTGAATGATATGAAGGTGATAATGCCGGTGAAATGAGTCCGGGGTCCAGCACCGAAAGTTACCCAGAATTTGCTCATATTGGGTTGAGAGAAAACCTTGGAGAAAACCTCAACCAGGTAACTTGCCCCGACCGGCAATCGAACCCGGGCCACCTGGTTTCGCAGCCAGAAGCGATAACCGTTACTCCACAGGTCTGGACCTTAAGGTATACCCACTAGTGTTCGGTGACCGAAATCATAACTAAGGTCCGATGTAACTCGTTTAAGTAGGCTATCTCCCGTACAAAATATTTAATATTGATATTCATAGATTGTCGTCATTATTATTACTATTATTATTATTATTATTATTATTATTATTATTAATGACAAATATTAAAATGTCACTCACAAAATAAGTTGTTATGCTGTGAGTTTGTTCCAGTAACTGTTTCAGTGCGATGAAACAACGCATAATATGCTCAGCTGAAGAAGTATGTATTGGAATTCCTGTGGAAATATTTTCAGGTCACTGAAGTCCTCAGTAAGCCACACTGTTCTTTTTCTTTTTTTCGACAGCAACAAAGAAGTTCATTTCGCACCACATTACCAAAGAACCATTTACGTAGCATACCAGGATGCATTGAAAGCTTGCGCTTTGTGATTATTTTTCTGAAAAATTATCTGTGATGGCCTAGGTCTGTTTTTATTTAAAATGTTATTTCTTACAAATTATTTCTTCACGAAAAAGGATATTCTACCAATGAATTAATTACATCGTCAGTACTGCTCATAACTTTTTGGTTTCCATTTTCCCAAAACACATAAGATATGATCACACTCATTGTTGTACTATGAAGTACTTATAGTATAAGAGAGAACGGTGTGGGCTCGTGCCTGCTATGACAGCGGATATTTTTATGTTATTTATGGCTTATTTAGGAAGAATAGTCACCACTGCCATCCCCAACCCATCCTTCAGACATACAAGAGACCAGTTATGGATGGGAAAAGTGAAAATTGATGGCTACAAGAAAGGTGCCTCAGTTACAGCTTTCCGAGTGCAGCCTCAAAGTCCGAGAAAACAAACGAAATGCTGAAGTCAGATCTCAGATCCAGCCAGAATATTTCGGGACTCAGGAGTAAAATTTTACTGGAAAAGAGGTTTATATACATCATAAAGTTTTCAAATACTTCTCTAACGCTATATGCTTCATTCAAATAACCGTATATTATATTATGACAATACAAAATTTGAGTTTAATTAAGCCAAGTGACAGAGGCTAGGTCTCACTTTCCTCAGTCAATCAGCCGCCACTGGATATTCCATTTAGTTTTACGTTTATTCCTTGAATATAACTTCACTCAGATGAGTTCTACCATACCTACACAAATGTCTGCACGGCGCTTGACACTGTCCATCTCTCTTTGCAGATAATTTTCTGTGGAATTATTTGAATTCCGGTTCGAATTTTGTCCTTTAATTCTTGAATCGTGTTAACTATTTCCAAATACATGTTTCCCTTGAGTTGGCCCCACAGGAAGAAATCAGCCGCTGATAGATCAGGCGACCATGCAGGCAAATTTATATCGCCAAAGGGAGAATTTCGGAAAACTGCATCTGTGGGATTTAATTTCTGCACAATTTGTAACTTAAACTGATGAAAGTGTAAATCATAATGTAAGATGCGCCTAACACTTCCGTCCAGCACACTCAAGGCTTGAATGCTGAAGAACAGGCCGGCGAAGACTGTGCTGGAATGTCGTTCTCACTGTCTCCACATTTTCTGGACTAAATCCATAAATCCAATCAGAATGATCTGACGATTGGAACGTTCCCATTTCTTCTGATATAAAAGTGACGTCTAAAAAGACGTATTTGTAAAGCTGAGTCACTGTTTTTGAAAATGCTCCCATGGAAAAAGCCCGATGTTCATTCAATCAACGTTCCATCATTACTAAATACTATTTTTTTCCCCTTGTTAGGAGGGACAGAGGGAACATCCCACGCACTACGACCTGAGGTCTATTGTACACCCCCGATATGGGATGAGTTACGTGCCCAACGATACTCTACTGTACGCGCACCGATCTAACCACTTGATCCCCTAAACGACCGGTTCCTAAAACCAACAGAGTCCATGTACCACTCCTGCTTCGGCAACTCCCTCCCAAGGCTCCCTTAACGGTCGAGGCGGAAGTCCTCCCTCCGAGAAGGTCTGCCCGGGGTTCTGTTGCAGAAGCTATTCATCATCACATGAATATAATCCACGGAGGCCGGTCGAGAGAGCCAGCAGCTTCGGAGGGCCGCCTGTAGAGCGATCTGAAAACCAGAAGAAATAACGGGATGATGAATGAAAGGATGATAGAGGAGGAAAGGAAGTGACGAAGATGAGTGGGGTTCCAATCGACTGATAAAGTTACCTGATATTCTTCCATAAGATTAAGGGAAAAACCCCGATAAACCTCACCCAGGCAATTCGTCCCGACCGGGGATAGAACCCAGGCCCGCTGGGTACGGAGTTAGACTCGCGAACCCCTCAGCCACAACGATGGATAAAATAATACTAATTACTTCACACCACATTGTTGCATACAACAACGTTATATTATGTAGCTCAAGGAAATACTGTCAACTGTAATCCGTCTTAATTGTTTTTGCCGGACTTTCTAATCAGATGTGCATTTTTATTTTTTAAGTGTACGAACCAAACGCAGTGAAACGAAATTCTGTGTCGGACGTTTTAAGAGCGCTTTGCGTGTTGTTGCTGAGGAATTGTCTACATTGCTATGCTTAAATAAGTTGTCGATGATCGAGGTTTTCCACCAATTTACACAAACCAATGCATAAATTGGAGGAAGTGGAGCTGACGCCACACAGTGCATCGTCTGTGTAGTGTTGTGACATCATACAGTCGAAACCAGTGAGTGAAATTACATTGTTGAGAAGCTTTTCTGTCCAAATGTTGCCGAAATCAGGGGCTGAATAAATTAGAGCGTGGTGTGAAGGAAAATGTGCAAATGAACAGAGAAAATTGGGCCAAAAACAAAAAAGAACAGACTGGAACTAGTGCGAGAACGCAGGCAAAGAAAAAGGCATTTTCTTGACTCTCCTCTGCAGTTTAGTTACAAAGTGTCAACGATTTAGTGAATGCTACTACACCGCCAAGGATCAATGAGTGTCGGTGGTTTAGAATGATTCTTTTTACTTCTGAAAAAACTTCGGAAAAACCCAAACAGGTAATCAGTCCTAGCGGGAATCGAACCCGCGCCCGAGCGCAACTTCGGATCAACAGTCAAGTACCTTAGCCGACTGAGCTACGCCGGTGGCGGTTTGGAATGAAATCGTAGTTCATCAAATAAAGACGATATCGTTTGGGGAATGTTAGATGTAGCTCATGTGTCACCTGATGACTATATGCATGTCATAGCATTTGTAAGGTACTGAATAATCAATAGGCCTAATCGTAATCAATAATTAATTTATCTTTCATTCATACCGTTTGTAAGGCTTGTTTATTTAACGACGCTCGCAACTGCCGAGGTTATATCAGCGTCGCGGGTGTGCTGGAATTTTGTCCCGTAGGAGTTCTTTTACATGCCAGTAAATCTACTGACATGAGCCTGTCGTATTTAAGCACACTTAAATGCCATCGACCTGGGCCGGGATCTAACTCGCAACCTCGAGCACAGAAGGCTAGCGCTATACCGTCTGCGTTACCCAGGCCGATCAATCAATTAATTAATAAAAGCAATCATTAAGTCATTTGTCTCTTTTTAATAATTTTGTAAGGCTTTTTATGCGTAACATTCCAGCAGCTGTATGTATCTCCACACAGACTGAAAATTGGTCACATGTTTATATGAATGCTTTTATTCAGAATAGTTCATACTAGCACCTGATAGGATATTTGTTATTCCTCCTGAAAATATTGTATGTTCTCCTGCACAAAGCATTGGATTGTTAGAATTTACTACTAGGCTAACTATGATGCAATGAGTACATCCTATAACCTCCATCATGTAGAATATCGTGAAAACCATAAATCTATTGACTAGAGCCCAGTGTTTGGTCAGTGACTCAGTGAAAATGTGTTAATTGTGTACGAAGTATAGTTCAACAGCACGCTACACGCTACATATGTGTCGGTTTATTTTAAATGCTTCTGTGAACTTTTATGCAAAATTTCCTATAACCTCCATCACGTACACAGAATATCGTGAAAACCACAAATTGATTGACTAGAGCTTAGTGCTTGGTAAGTGACTCAGTGAAAATATGTCAATTGTGTACGGAGTATAGTTCAACAGCACGCTACACGCTACATATGTGTCGGTTTACTTTAAATGCTTCTGTGGACTTGTGTGCAAATTTCACTGAGATTGGTAATAAACTGCATTCATTAGGGCATTTTGAATGTTACAAAATGTTGAAAATTGGAAAATCGAGAAAACGAGCATCAAAGTACAGCATGTATGTGATATATGTTATACTATGGATATCCTTCCTTCTTAAACAGGTCTGCCACACATTTTTCTCCTACTTAACAGGCGCGAAATAGAAACTGAATGAAAAGTAAAATTAGAATGAAAAACAAAGTCTGCAGAATGACAGCTGAGTGTCAGTTTCACGCGCTGGTCTCTTTAAATTCGACCTGAGAGATTTTAAATTGTCATAGGGCAAAAATAAACGCAGATTTAGAAAACTGGAACATTATATTATTTTTTAGAGTTAAAAACAAAATTTATATTTTTAATTTTTTTTTCCGTTATTTTCACCGATCTTAGGGGCAAATTCACCCACGGGCCCCAAGTGGGCACCGCTGAAGTAAGGGTTGGATGATTCGAGCTATACTCCATATACAGTATAAGGCCTACCCACACTTTTGCGAGTTGTTGTTTATTATTATTATTATTATTTATTTATTTATTTATTTATTTATTTATACTGGCAGAGTTAAGGCCATAAGGCCTTCTCTTACACTCTACCACGTGACTGGTTGTGATAGGTATTACATATCCTGAAAACAGACACACATATGTACGACAGAACCTAAAATACTTATGACGTCAATCAATATTTTTAGTTGAAGAGGTGATAACTTTGTGCTCTACTGAAGGAAACGAATGATCTTCACACCCGGATGCAACAACAGTCGTAACTTGCTACAAAAGCCATTTGCTTTAATTAAACTACAGGCACTGAACTACCTACTGCAATATTACTACGCCAATGTCTAATTACGGGACATAAAATCCAGCAATGCAGCCATTTAATTAACATAACTTCAATGGACAGAGCCAGCCAGCCCCAAGCAATACGAGATACTGTAATTATCCCTGCACAGCTTGCACACGCGCATTACACGTAAAATTACTATCGTACGCTCGTATTTTGCAATTCCACAACGCTGACGTCACCGAGAGCAATCCAAGAAACTGGCAGCAGTTTCCAAAGGTCTCAGTGTGGGTCAAGTACCCACTACATCTTCACGTGATTCTATTCATAACAGAATCTGTGTTCGAATCCCGACACTTGACTTACTATTTTAATGAAGATTCTCGGTATGCAATAAACTCAACAATGTGGACGAGTCCATTCTTATACACAAGGGAGTCCGCATATGCAGGGTTTGACAGATTTAATGTTTAGAAATTTTGGAACGTGTTTCCGGGCAAATTCTGCATCAATTAAACCTAACATATCTATAGGCTATTCACATTTTTATAGTTTGGGAGTAATTTACGACACAGTTTGATATTTTGAGTTCAAATTATTATTAATTAATACGTATCAGACCAATTTCTCAAATAGACATGGCTATGCCATGTACTTTATTATTATTATTATTATCAAAATCACATTTTAATATCACATAACATTATTATGATAGGAGTGTCAACCAAATTGAACAAAATATGTATTATCCGCAAGCGACAAATGACTGCTTATTTGTGGATTTTCATTTGTAGTTTCAATAATAATATCTTGTAACAGTGCTTTATCTTCTCGTTTGCTTTTTCATTCTTCATGAATGCACTTGGAAGTCGATCAGTCTCTGGAAGCAGCCTGTAGGTACGCGAGAATACTTGTGCACTAAGAATCCTACGGTTTGGAAACATACAGATCGATTATTTAGTCCTGACAGCTCAGCGACGCGAAAGAAGGGAAGTAACAGGAGTTGTGGGGAGAACTCGGAGTAGAGATAAGGGCGAAAGAAATTCAGTACAGCTTAATTATACTAGAAACACACCGCTCTACCGTACGCGTTACATCCGATCGCTCTGAAAGCAAGCAATTGACTAACTCGAACACCCCTTGGCGTAACTTAATGGAGTAGCCTGACCCAGGCGCACATTGTCTGCGACTGTCAGGACTAAATAATCGTACATGACATTCGAAAACAGCGGCTGTAGCATTACTGTCACGTAATTCACACACGTACGCGATGTCGGCATATTCCTGATGAGAATGAACGAAAGGCATGTTTTAATAGCCGGAACACAATACAAAATACTAGTCGCACGCACTGTGACTGTCTAGTAGAGCCTAGCTTGTGAGGCTGTCAACTCCAGATCACAACAGACTCACTTATGATGGCATCACAGTCTACTATATACAGTCGCGAAGCTCAATACTTAGTAAATATGCAAACATTAGATAGTTGCTCACCACTAGGATCGCTAATATCGCCTCATTACAGGCAATGCAAAATAGTACCGTCACAGTCTATTGTTTCTAGCACCCTCAAAACTCAAGCTTCGTGACTGTATATAGTAGACTGTGATGGCACTCTACTAATGTTGTCAATATGCTCTAGTACAGTAGTTCCCAAACTGGGGGTCCTGTATAGAGCTGAGGGGGGTCGCGAGATGATTTTCAAAGTAAAAAAGAACTCATTGTTACTGTAGCATACGCTTCTGTGTGTTCAGAAACATAAACTACTTTAACACAAAAATTTAAAAAAAAAGTTTCAATAGTTATACACTAAAGTAAAATATAAATTTTATTAATGCGACAAATGTGTCTGTTCTTCAGAAAGTAGCTCTCAAATCTGGACTCTATTCGATACATAGGGTAAAGACTGGTAATATTGTGATATGAGTAATATTGTGATAGTCCTTTTTGAGAATTTATTACAATTTTACTGAGCGAGAGAAGGATCGGTTTTATGCAGAAACTTGTCCACGAACATTCAATTAATACGTTGATGCAAAAAACCGATCTTCCTCTCGCTCAGTAAAATTGTAATAAATTCTCAGAAATACGAGTAACTATCACAATATTACTTGTACCACAATATTACCAACTATTACCCTGCATAGTGATATCATTTTCAAGTTCAATAAGGCATCTCGTCTTTGTTTTGATGGCAATAACTGACTAGAAGCTTATTTTGCAGAAATATGAGATTGCAAATGTAATTAAAATTTAAGAGCTTATTTTAAAAGCACGAGATATTCATGGATTCTTTTCAAACAAAACTGGTCTACACGTTGCGAAAAAAAGCCTAGTTTCAACATTCTGTAATCAGGTACGTACATATTTAAATTAATTTTTCCTCCCAGTAGCAAATTTCACTTGTTCTAATACGGTATATATTTGGAATTTCATCCAGTTGTACGCAACTTTCTAAAAAGCATTTAGTATTAATCTATGACTGTCGTATTGTTTTGAGTGTCTCCTCGAAAAGACTGAAACAGCTTTCTAAATTACACAGACTTAATTCCATGTCCGTAAAAACAAACTGAGTATTTATCGTATCATACGTAGCTGAATTTTCAGACTTGTTTTTGTCAAGTGACATCAGAAATTAAGTTTCCTTATAAATTCTTTGATTTTATCCCCGGCTGCTATGTTAATATCGCTGCCTTGCGAACTACCATTCTAAGTATTTAAGTGTTAGAAAATATCAGCGAAGTAGGGTAGGTACTATAAACGATGTTCATATAATTTTTGGTGTTATTTTTGCAATATATTCTTCTATTTTGGAATTTTTTTTTGGTGGTACCCACTAATTTTGGGTAAAATTATCGTTGTTCTTTTTTATTTTACAGGGATTCGAGTGGGGGTCGCGTACAGAAGTCTCGTCCAATACACGTGGGTCGTGCCTCCAAAACGTTTAGGAACCACTGCTCTAGTAAATACAGTAGATGGTAGTAGGCCTACAGTGCTTGGAGCCGCAACAAGTTGTACTTCATTAGCTTTGTAATCTTTCGCCTTTGAATACAGGTGTGTTAGGTTTAATCGACGTATAATGTGCCTGGGAACATATTCTATAATTTCTAGACATTAAATTTGTTACTCTGTATACAAAACCAATTTCTATGAATTTAATATAATTCATGGGGAGGTTGTAATATATATATAAAAAAAAACATTATAATATGTTATATGTTATTTAGTTAATAGGCCTACAAGGTTGAAATATTTACGGGGTAATCTCATGTACTAAGCCTATACAGGGTGTTAAAAAATTATCCAATACTTTAGGAGGAGATAGTATGCATCAAAACAAGAAGTCTAATAAACATGGGTCCTACAACACATACTTCATGAGATCTGAACACTTGTTCATAGGAGGTGTTCAACGTGACGTCCATTTACGGCAATGCATTTCTCTGTTCTACAATGCATCAGGCAACCAGATAATCATACCGTAGTTGACACCGCTGACATGGAATACTGATACGTCGCAAGGAATACTGACAAGAAAAATTTGGTTGCGGATATGAGCGGGGTTCAGCAGAGATGATATTGTGAATTTTCGTAATTAGCATGTGTGGGCTGATGAAATTTCCATGCAGTTGAAGAAACAAGGCATCAGCACCGATTTTCAATCGACGTATGGGCAGGCGTTCTTGGCGATAGATTAAGGGCCGTTCGTGCTACCACAGAGATTAACTGGGGTCGTTATCAAGGCTTTTTTATTAACGTATTGCCTACCTTGCTGGAGTATGTGTCATGTCAGCAAAGACTAAAGATGTGGTTGGTTCATGCATGATGGCACACCAGCACATTTTTTTCCGCAATGAGCGTGTACACCTGACTCTGACATTTCAGGACCGCTGGATGATTGATTGAGAAGCCCCACAGCTTGTCCTGCTCGTTCCTCAAATCTAAATCCCCTAGACTTTTGGTTATCAAGAACAACCAGATCAATTTCAAAGGGTGCGTGATTCCTTACGCCAAAGGGCAGAGGAATGCATTGCCATGAATGGACGTCACGTTGAGCACTTTCTATGAACAAGTGTTCAGATCTCAGAAAGTATGTGTTGTAGGACCCATGTTTATTAGACCTTTTTTTTTCTTGTTTTCATGCATACTACCACCTCCTAAAATATTGGATATTTTTTTAACACTCTGTATGCAATATTCCAGTTAACTGCTAATAATACTGTCTGCGGCTTAGAAACTATTTTTTACTTGTTCTCTTCCCATTATGGACCAGCATACTGTTTTCAAATTAAGAGTTGAAATTTTGTAAAGCCTACGTTGTGGAATAAATACAAATCAGTTACATATTATAATTATATTGTTGGAAAAAAATTGAACTCATTTACGTGCCCGTCCTCGTTTGAGGACAGTGCGTTCTAATGATACTTTCATGAGACATACTATCAAAATTTGGAACATGTAGGCCTATAACTGATGAGCAAAACTCTTATACAATATTAACAATACAATGTTTATATTGTCTTTTATGTAATTTGGTGCTACTGACTGTTCATTTGACTTATTCGCAGATGAAACACAGAAAAACATTGATGGCATGATGTAGCATTATACATTTCACACAATATGTGCGGGGCTATGATTTACAGCCTTCCCTCTGACATCTTCTCTATTGATCTTTCTTGCTAAGGTAGTCATATTTATCTTACATCCTTGATCACAGCCGATACCTGAACTTTTTCCCTCACTTTTAGATTTACTCTACGTGATGAAATAGATGATCGTTTCGACTTGAATGAAACTCTTTGAAAATTCAACAAGGACAGTGGATCATTAGGATGAACTCCCTTATAGAGACCAAGCGTTCACTAAAGCCATATCTGGAATTCTCGTGAAGATTGGCCAATACCGTACCTCTTTCTAGCTCGAATAGAGATTTGGTACTTTGATACAAGCCAGTCATGAAAATCCACTTCCCCAAATTTTTTTTAGCTACAAGTTTTGGCTGCAAAATTGAAACTTGCTGCATTATTCACGGGAATATCGTCTTGCTTGCACAAGTGGCTTTATTTCTGTAATCTTAATTAGAAGCTATTGACAAAGCATCATTTTGAACCGTTTCTGTAATGCACAGTACTACACGTTTTCGTTGGCTCTTATATGAATGATTAGCTACCCTACACTAAAATAACTAGGCTATAACTTGGCACCGATGCAAGACAGAACATACATTGCTTACTAATAAATGTTTGTTTTAGCATATCTACTATACTCTCCTATAACATAGTTCTGAACCACTCTGCATAATACAGTATATAATAAACAGGGTGGATAACCTCTGCTCCAAAATGAAACTGGTAATAGATCATGAAGAGAGATTTGAAAAATCTAAATAAGTTTTTTCTCTAACATTTACCGTTTTAGAGGAAACCGTTATATCTCTATGAAGCATTTGGCAACAGCACGGCTACTCTAGCAAGAGCAGCGTGTACTCCTTACCTTCCCCTCTCCCTCTGCTATACTCATCGGTGACGCGCGACAGTGTCCTACGTTGCAAGATTTATTTGAACGATTTTCGCAATTATTCAATTTAAATTCATGGCTAAACGGTTTAATTTACAAAAAAAAACAAGATTCAAGACATTAACTGTTCAGATTATTTTACCTATCTGATTATATAGCAATTAACCATTTCAGAGCGCTGCAGACATTGGGCAAAGATTTTTTTTCCCCCCCGCTTAACGATGCTTCATCGAAGGAAAAGTGTAATAAAAGTTTTGTTACACTTAACATGTAGAATCACCTGTAAAATATTGGTGTATCAGTCCCCTTCCACCTTCTACAATATAATGTTAGTCAACTGTCCGAAGACAGGTCTGAACCTCACAAGTGATATCAACAAGGCATCACTTATGAGGCAACTAGGCCAGGAGATAATGGGTTAGGGTAGCCAGATCCTTTACCCCTCCATTGCCTACATCGCTGACTAGCTACATATTACACTAATCAGACTTCAGAGGCAATATAATATAATATAATATAATATAATATAATATAATATAATATAATATAATATAGGTATTAAGGCTATATCAAATCAGTGAATACAATGAAAAAATCATAAAACAGATATTATAAAATCATTACTCCAATAATGGCAATATTAGCACCATATATCATGTCCAGTATGTCTCTTGCAAAAGAATGGGGAGTTGATGCCAAAATTGAAAACAGATTCCGCAAAACTAAGAGGTATTTTGATGAACTGGCTCAAGATGAACGTCTGTCAGATCCTGGTTATTCAAATAACAGATATCAACTGTTCTTACCTGTATTATTTGTTACTTATAATGAAACTAACATCTGTCCATAATTATTATTATTATCATTAATTTCTCTAAATAGATTTACAAAACCTCTAATGGAAATTACATTAATTTTCTCATTATAGAAATATATTTTAGATTTATATACATACATTTTTTTTCTCCCTGTAACGTAGTCCTAGTAAGCTTATATTAAATTAATTTTCATGATTTTACTAGCTATCTCAAATCTTAAATTAATTATAATTGATTGAATTAAATTAGCTCATAACTTAAGTTACTATTTTACCTTATAGGTTTATCTAAATTTAAATAAATATGTAGTCTACTAGTCTTTAAAACTTAACTGAAGAGTATAGCTGGAGAACCTTTCAAGTGTAGTGTAAATATTTGTAATTTAAATATGTATTGTATTAAGACTGGTTGAGTGGAAGAGAAGGCCTTATGGCCTTAACTCTGGCAGCGAAAATAAAACATTATTATATTATTATTATTATTATTATTATTAGTAGTAGTAGTAGTAGTAGTAGTAGCAGTAATAATAATAATAATAATAATAATAATAATAATAATAATAATAATAATAATAATAATAATTGAAGACAGCTATTTTTATAGCAATAAAACAGATGCTGACTTCTTTTTTTGCAAATATATTTTGTATATTAGGTCTATCTGTAACTCATATTGCTCACACTTATAGATTAACCACGGAATTATAGCAGTCCTCTTAATTTATATGATATTTTGATGATTACGGTGAAGTTGCGTTAAATAATATGAACTAAAAATTAATTACTTGCTAAAATCAAGTTAATTTTAAGTTCTGAAATAGTCTTTAGTTAATGTCTCAAGGTTCGAAAACTCAAAATATAATTCAAACCTTTCTAACAAAAAATACTAAAATAAATCTATACTGCCCTCGTTTGGGGACAGTGGGACCAAATGAATTAATAATACCCAGGTATACTCTGTTTGAATGCATTATTATTATTATTATTATTATTATTATTATTATTACTAGGCCTACTACTACTACTACTACTATTATTATTATTATTATTATTATTATTATTATTATTATTATTATTATTATTATTATTATTATAATATCATCCTAAGTTCCCAGCATAGTTGCACAGAAATTAGATATGTTTGCAGGCCTAATCCCTTTACAAAAAGGCCATTCAAAAGAAACGAGCTTATGTTGTCGCGATGAAGGTATAGAGACATGAAAGAAGACATGACAGGATCTATTAGGAATCCAACTCCGATCCCACCTCTGAGAAGGCTTCAGGAGGAGCGGAGGATGGCGGAGGTCGAGATGTCAGCATTAGCGGCAGTTCCGGAACTGAAGGTTCAGAAACGGCGATAGGGATCGTTAGAAAAGCTGGAAACCACACTGGCGTCGCTAGCGATGCTAGTTTGGAATATCCTTTATGTAGAATGAACGGGTGTTTGGCAGGCGTATTCCCAGCTGTCAGTCAAACGGAAGACTCGTTTATGATGCCTGAGAGTAAGAGTATAAAAATTGCATGTTATCTGAGGTTATGGAAGGCCGAGTTCTGCACGTTGCACCGCCCACTTCACTTTCCCGCTGCACGAGTCTTCTGGCTACCACCGCGCCGGGCGTGGCGTGAGAACGGAAGAGTACAGTGCAAATAGCTTCGTTGTTATTATTAGGCCTAAATAAAGAATAAGATTTCTTAGGTGAAATTACAAATGTGTCGGAATCGTAATATGTGCCACTTGCGATACCGCCATAATGTTCTTGCGCCATTTGCTGTAGCAACATGTTTGCGTCCACACCTGTGGAGTAACGGTCAGCGCGTCTGGCCGCGAAACCAGGTGGCCCGCGTTCAAATCCCGGTCGGGGCAAGTTACCTGGTTGAGGTTTTTTCCAGGGTTTTTCCTCAACCCCGGACTCATTTCACCGGCATTACCACCATTTCATTCAGACGCTAAATAACCTAGATGTTGATACAGCGTCGTAAAATAACCCAATAAAATAAAAATAAAAAAACATGCTTGCGCCACTAAATTATATATAAATTCAAGAACATTTTTGTTTTAGGTTGGTACCATGTTATGATATTAAGAGACAATTTTCCGTCCCACTTTCCCAGACTGTTTTTTTTATGTTTTATTTAACGACGCTCGCAACTGCAGAGGTTATATCAGCGTCGCCGGTTGTGCCGGAATTTTGTCCCGCAGGAGTTCTTTTACATGCCAGTAAATCTACTGACATGAGCCTGTCACATTTAAGCACACTTAAATGCCATCGACTTGGTCCGGGATCGAACCCGCAACCTTGGGCATAGAAGGCCAGCGCTATACAAACTTGCCAACCAGGTCGACTCCCACACTGTGGACTGGTACATTAAAGCGAGGTGTGGTTAAAATTTGTGCTCTTATATTTTAATGTTTAAAACAAATAGAATGTTCTTTTGAATAAAGAAAGTCATATGAAGGGTCTATTTAAATAGAAAACATACTTCACAAAATCAATATAAGAAATTTTACTTTCCCTAAATTTTTGTATGTAATTTTCAATCTTCAATTGTTTGTTTTCTATTTTGCTTCTTTTATGGGCCTACATGTGCATTCCGTTAATTTTCAAAAAGTTTCTCTTTGAATGTTTTTGAAATCCTAAATTATCTTTAAAATGTCAGGGTGTGACCTGTTCTATGTACAAGGCGTTTAATTTTCTATGAAACGCCTCACATGTGTTGGTTGTGTTTCAGACTGCTCGGCCCATATTTAGGAGAGAATGCGGCCTTGTCAGACATGTACGCAGTAATCTACAAGTTAGTCGCTAAACTGTTCTATTTTTTAGCATGTTGACTTAATCTCGGTCATATCAAGAACAAAACAATCACCTACTTCTTGTGGAGAAAAGACAATGTGTAAACCACTAAGCAGCATGAGACGAATTGTCTTTAAACACTCTTGCTAGGCCAATACTCTATCAACTTCACAAAAAAAAAAACATATTTAGACAGAATGTCGTTGACACAAACCCATTCTCCTAATATAAAACCGTATTCCTCAATTACAAGCAAACAACAAATCTGGAGCAAGCGCATTGCACCCACATGAAAAGTCAAGAAAGAAAAGATACAGTAGCAGGTACAGCTCACAAGAGCGCGTCATTGCCAAGCAGTGGATAAGAAACTGTGCGATCTCCAAGACGTTTGACCACTTTTCTCACCTCATAGGTCACAGATTCACTAAAGGATATTAGAATAATTTTAGAGGAAAAGGTCTTGAGGAGTGTAGCCTATTAGTATACATCGGAATTATATGCACTAATAGCTAATAATGTCACCGATTGGATGTGGTGTCCGTTGGGAGGGCTTCTAGTTTTAATACTTTGTTTTAAAAGTAAAGGCAGGTCATGTAAAAGGTGGATGACCAGCTAATGATGCTTTCCAGGAAAATCTTTCCATTATGGTACTACAACTTATTGGAATGCTTCCAGGAGAATTCTCTCAGCATGATGCTACAGCTCATAATTCGTAGGATGGTTCACATTAATTTCATCCCAAATTGTTATTCGATTTTGTTTTTGTTTCTTCGGTTTTCTTTTCCGTACATTAAACTTTAAGCTTTCTGCTTAATGCAAAATGTGAATACGACTGATAGTATTGAAATTGTTTCAAACAGAACGGAATGAAAACATGATTTACATGCGATAAGTGATAATGAAGAATTGTAACAATCTATTGAAAATATTGAAGATGTTTTGAAATACACACGCTCCATAAGGCAACATAAATATTAGGACTAATACCATAGTTTCCTTTTACCTTGTGAGGCACGAATATGTAACTAAATATAGGCCTATTCACTATCAAATTTAGAAAGAATGACCAATGGTTGCAGCACATTCATCAAATGTCTTTCTCTCTCGTACAAAATGTAAATACTGTTCACTACAGTATGAAAATATGTTCTCAGATCATAGAAACATTTCATATTACAATGAAAAAGTGTCCTCGCTTTAAGACTCAATAACAGGCCTACTTGTATATTCCACGTAATTATACTCACTGGAGAAAAGTCTAAGACATTGGACGCACAATTTAAAAATCTTATTTCATGTGATTGAATTATGAAGAGGAGCGTCGAGAGGATGCGACGTTCTTACGAAGAGTTATTTATTTTATGAAGGACAGATGGAAATCAATAAGACCTCCTTGAAAGTAATTCAGGATGCTACAACATTTAATATGACACATATTACAGAAACATTTCAAAATGTATTATCCAAGGTCAATGAAGAAAATTGGTTAAACGATTGCAAACATGCAAAATGTTTGGAATATATTTTATTGAGAAAGGGACTAGTTCGTGAACCAAATTACGGATAGAATTCTTATTAGTGTGGATAATGGCAGTAATGGTGATGAAGATACTGTGTTAGACTATGAGGAAATGCCTTAAGATGCGAGTAAAAACATATTACATCACTTTAGATCAATGTTATTGTTATTACCGCTTGCAATGAAGAAAATCCCGGAGTAGAACATAACGCTCCTACCTTTCAAAACTCCAGGTACCTACCTAGCTGGTCTGCATTTATGGACTGGGGATGTGAGGTTGTCAAACCGGAATGAATGGAGGAGTGTCGACTTTCTACAAGGTTACTAGAACTAATGGATCTGCGGAGGGACTTTTCGATCGCACTGTACTTCAAATAAATAGTACGATTTATTTAACGACGCTCATAACTGCAGAGGTTATATCAGCATCGCCAGTAAGCCGGAATTTTTCCCTACAGGATCCTTTTACATGCCAGTAAATCGACTGATATGAGCCTGTCGCATTTAAACACTTAAATGCCATTGACCTGGGCCGGGATCGAACCTGCAACTTCGAGCACATAAGGCCAGCGCTATACCGACTACGCTACCCAGGCCGACTTGCACTTTGAGGGTGAAGTGGTCGTGATTGAGGCCCCACGTTGGGCGCCATTTGAGGGTGGTATGGTTGTTGTTACCACACGTTGGAGATGATGTACGGCTGATGTCCCTCACTCGTATCAGCCTGCTGGTCCGCGGCTGTCAGCACTCGTACTTCGAGTAGCGCGAATAGGGTAGGCAGATTTATTATGGTTTTAAGTAGTGGGCGCCAGCCCACCCTATTTCGACGCTCGGTGTTGCGTGAGATTCACTCAGGGTAGCCGAGGTACGGTTGTGGTGTAGGATGATGTCGGGAATAATACCAAGCCGGCTACTTATATAAAAGGCAGTGTAAACTCCAAAACTATAAGTTTATTGTCGTATTCACTTGGTAAACCCTAGAGTATGTATTTCCGGCTGACTTATAATTCAATCGTTGGTCGCACTTCTGTATCGACTGTATGGCAGCTCTGAATAAGCTCTATCCGATACTATAAATTCAATACTTTGTCCAGTACACTATGATCGAAGCTCCTAAACGTTGACGAGTAGTCTCGCCGATGACAAAGTTCTATCTATCGAGTCTCCGCCGGAAGAAAGACTATTAAGTCGGGCCGCCGACACCAAAAAGCTCAGTGTGTGGGGCCGTCGACACGAAAAAAAGATGTCGCGCCGTCTACACGAAAAGAAGTAGTAGTTGTCCTGTCGACACGAAACGAAGTAGTTATGCCCTGTATGTAGGGCCGCCGACACGATAAGAAGTTGTGATGCTCTCCGCGCCCCGTCACCCTTATTTATAAAAACCTATCCTACGCTAAAACTAACTATCCTATTGATTAACAACTACGTCACTTAGCCGGCCTAAAATCTATTCTCTATTGGTCCAAAGTGACCTCATAAGCTGAACCACGATCTCTTCTTATTGGGCGCGAAATACGTCATCTCTAAATTTAGACTTTGGGACTTCCCACAACATCAAATTAGTTTGTAGATCTTTCGAGAATACCCGTCCTTTTGGAAAACCCAAGTTTTACGATTTTACGCCTCGACGAGTGTCTATATACAAAACCCCGCGCAAGGTGGCCGTAAATCTGTCCGATTCTGACAAGTGACGAGAGGAGACGAAACATCTACGTGGGAAACTAATTCTAACCACGTCGTCAGAACATCCCCGCGAATACATGTAACAAAAATATGGAGATATCACTTCGCTATTTAAATCGGTCTCTCCCTCTCCTAATTACTGCTTCAACGTCAATGTCTTCTTCTCATCTATCGTTGTTTTTGTCCGTCAATAATTGGACTACTCCGCATCAGTTTGTCGTTCAAAACAATTATTATGTTTGAATAATTTCAAGGGAAAAATTGTTCCGGGGCCGGATATCGATCCCGGGACCTCTGGTTGAACGTACCAGCGCTCTACCGAGCTACCCGGGAACTCCACCCGACACCGTCTCAACTTTTCCCTTTATATCCACACAACTCGCGTGGGCTGACGAAACGCCAGAAACCCACATCGAGTGCACACAATCTCTGTGTGACTTGGAATTGTGGTTTTCTGTTAACGTACACAGTGATATATATATATATATAATGCAAATCTAGTCTTTCAGGTAAAGCTCCCTGTAAAATTATTCAAAAAGGGAAAAGTGGAGACGGTGTCGGTTGGAGTTCCCGGGTAGCTCAGTTGGTAGAGCGCTGGTACGTTCAACCAGAGGTCCCGGGATCGATACCCGGCCCCGGAACAATTTTTCCCTTGAAATTGTTCAAATCTGCTTTACAGGAAGTTTTACCTGAAAGACTAGATTTGCATAATTATTATGTTTGCGTCAGTGGCGGAATCATGTCTCACGAAGAAGAGAAATACCTGACCAAAACAAATGAAAACAAGTATTTTTGTATTCTTCGTAATAGTAAGACATTTTGTTCATAGTTCTGGTAGCTTGTTAACATTGTACGGATCTACATATAAATTGAAACAAATGTTTTGACGTAGAATACGTATTTTCCTTCACCACGTAAGGGCACTAGTTCTTGGAGCCATGGTAAAACAAAAGACAACAGAAATTCAAATGCTTATTGTAACAACACTGAGCCACAGCCGTATGCTAATGTCATTATTAGTTAGGGTATAAGGGCGCAGAAGTTGCGTATAAAATTAGCCGTGTCGTGTGGCATCTCTCAATAATATCTCGGCATCGAGAGCAGCTAAAGACCTGTGCGACATCTCGTTTGATTTGTAATCGCGAGTTTTGAATTATTAAATTGATAATATACACATGTGATACACTTGGGAGTGTTACACAATGAAAATTTTGTTGTGAACTGAAACTAATTTCAGAATGTTGCTTTATATGAAGAGATAATATTAGTTTATATTGTATGCCCTTCATTAATTACTACTCTTATTAAATACCCACACTCTCAATTCGTATACCGAAACAAAGTAAAACATTCAAACCAAGATAAGTGTAGTTTTACTTTCTCAAAACTGAGTGACGTATTCTACGTGCCGGTGTATTCCTAACAGGTACAGCGCAGAAATTTTTGTTATGAATTTTGTCAAGTCAAGGAGGCGAATAAAGATAAAATATTCTTACTTCTACTAGTATAACGTTACAATGTTCCACAAATAACATCGCGCACTTTAATTTGTTTCTCCTCCCATTTTCGCTTCATTCGTTGCTTCACTGCGTTATTTTACACGATCTGTCTCGTCCCATTATCTAATTATTGCAGGGCATGCCAAACTTTTCATAGCGAGGGCCACATCAACCATCCGACAAAGAATCGCGGGCCAAGTCACGTAAGTTTAAATTAAGTCTAATAAACAAAGCTCATAAATAACATCAGTATTCAAATTTTGTGTTTTATTGACCTAAAACCTACACTTTCAAACTGTTTCCTTTTTCATTCAACTGGCAAATTATGTATTTGGCAATATCTTCCACTCTGCGAGCAACTGTATGAAGGCTACTGAAGGGCTAATTTTCTTAAATAAATCTACTTTCTCAGGACAAATCTCCTTTGCCGCCATTATCATGCACGATTTAATAAATTCACCATCACTAAAAGATTTTGCCCTTTTCGCCAGTTCATGCGAAACTAGCCACTGTTGCTGCTTCATTGTCTGATCTCTGTTTATTGAAAATATTCTGTTAAGATGATAGTCCACGCTTCATTGCTTCAAAATTATCATCCCGTAACTTCCTCGTAAATTGTGAAAATTTTGAAAAATGGTTGATTTCATAATGCCTGCGAATATTACATTCTTTAAAGACAGCAACTGATTCGTTACAAATCAGGCATAATTACTTTATTTCCAGTTTGAATCATAAAATAGTTCCAACTCCACTGTTGTTTAAACACAGAACATTCACTGTCCATTTTCTATTTTTTTTTCTTTCCCTGCCATAATTAAAGTTACGCTGTAAGAACTATTAGTAAATGCTTGTGGATTAACTCAGAGTCTAATACTATTCTTATCTGGATAATATTTACCACTTCACATTTCCACTGCTCTAATATGTGTGAGCGTGTACCGAAAGAAGTCGCTGTTGTCAGCTTACAGCGGTGCAATCTCTGGTTGCTCTGTTGCCACACTTCGCGCTTGGGCTGAACAACCTACGGTCGCCTGTATTGTAGCAACATAATTGTTACAGCAATATACAAGCAATTTTTTTAACAATCTGGGCCTCTGATTTGATTTCATCGATCGAAGTTCGTCAATAAATTAATCTTCTTTTTATTCTTCTATTGACTTTTAATTTTTTTCAAGTTAGTAAATGGGCCGAACAAAAGTAGCTCGCGGGCCTGATCCGGCCCGCGGGCCGTAGTTTGCCAAGCCCTGAATTATTGGATAGGGTGTGCTCATCCTGCCTGTGGTAGTCTTTATGTAATTATTAAATTCATCCTTACCTAATCTATAAATTACATACCGTACCAAAAATAAAGACGTTTCACTCAATCCAAGGCATTTCATAAATACCCTGTCACTTTTTTCCTTCAAACAGCTAATTTATGCTAAACAACACAAATAAAAACTGACCGACTGCGGGATATTTTGCAAATTGTGTCAAAGTTCTGTAGCGTTAAGTGGATAGTTACTTAACGATATTTCAAAACATTCCTTCGTCTACATGATTTGTGCGTGCATCTTTCGTAGCAAACTTTTTTTAACCTGTGTCTGTTACGAAAGCTACCGTGAATGTGTTTAATAGTTTATTGCAGTCAACCTTGCCGAGGGAGATAGAAAGCCTATAAAATTAATACAAGCCGTGTGCAATCGTGGAAACTTTGTGGTGGTCCCGATCCACACGCGATCCTACAATCCAATTGCGTATGATGAACTGCACGCCATACAAACACAGAATTTACGGTAGTTATATTATTTACACAGATTAGTCTCACGCAAAATTTAACAGACCGAGAACAGAGATCTCTACATAATATGTAGCTACTTATAATACAGTATTATTCAAAATTCACGAAATATTTTAAAGTCTCCTAAATCTGTTAAGAAGTAAGCTCATATGGAGGTCTTATTTTCAAATGACCCTTGTCCATTCCCGTAACTTTGTGGGAAATCACGAAAAGCGTTCTTAGTCTACAATTTCTTACCTGCTAGACAGGAGACATTTTGAAACCAAAGATATTGGGTGCATATAGAATGAAATGGGAGCATGAGATTCTTTTATTCAAAAGCTGGAACTAATTATAATATTCAGTATGATATTCGCAATTTTGCTGTCGACAGGAGTCAGTTTGATTCCAATAGTCACTCTTAATGCAAGATTATTAGTGGCTTACAGGGCGATTTGAAGTAAATCATGACAGTTGTATGTAGAGTTATATTCGAAGAATGCATGGACACAGGAAGCTCATTTTCGTTATCAAGTGAACAGGAGACCTTTTGAAAATGAGCTCCTCATATAGCCTAAATATTAATAACAATATACTTTTGTTCATAAAAGAATCAGATTTACTTTCACATAATCTTCTGTTTCAATTGCTTCACTATTACTGCTATGGCAAAGAAAATAAATAAAAAGCCATTCAAACTTTTAAGTGAACTATTTTAATAATTTTTTCTCATTCAGTCATTTTTAAATTTGTGTATTGATATTTTAATTCATTTACTAATTTTTAAATGCATTTATTTATTTATTTATTTATTTATTTATTTATTTATTTATTTATTTATTTATTTATTTATTTACTCTTCCATTCATTCATCCATTTATTTATTCATTCATCCATTCATTTACCCATTCATCCATTCATTTATCCATTCATTTATTCATTCATCCATTCAATCACTCATTCATTAATACATTCATTCATTCAATTACTCATTCATTATTAACAACATTTTCAAAAGTGTTTGAGAAAGTTATGTATAATAGATTATATCATTACCTGGAGTCCAACAATATATTAGTTTTAGAACAGTTTGGATTTAGAAAACAAAAATCGACAGAGAATGCTGCTTTTAGTTTGGTGGATGAAATACTAAATTGATTAAATTCGAAACTACATGTAGGTGGTATTTTTTGTGACTTGGCTAAAGCATTTGATTGTGTAGACCATAGTATATTAGTAAAAAAATTGAAGTTTTATGGTATTAAAGATGAGATGTTGGGTTGGTTTATATCGTACTTATCAAATAGAAAACAAAAAGTAGAAATAAATGTACCAAATAGTCATAAAGTTACTTATTCAGAATTTAGAAATATTAAACATGGTGTTCCGCAGGGGTCAATTTTAGGTCCATTGTTGTTTCTAGTTTATATTAATGATTTAGCCTTGACCATAAACAATTCATCCCATGTAATTTTATTTGCAGATGATACAAGTGTAATTATTTCAAGCAAACAATACGATCATTTTATAAACACTTCTAATACAGTGCTGAATCTAATGAATGAATGGTTCCATGCAAATAAACTAGCACTTCATGTTGATAAAACCAGTGCAGTCAAATTTAGTACACACAATAGTGCTCAGGTTTCCTACAGTATTCGATTAAATGGAACTCATCTCAAAGAATCTATAAGCACAAAGTTTCTTGGTTTAGAATTGGATAATCACTTGAACTGGAAAACGCATATAGAATGTATTACTCGTAAATTGAGCTCTGCCTGTTATGCATTAAGATCCTTATGTACTATTGGTGATATAAACTTACTTAAAATGTCATACTTTGCATATTTTCACTCTGTAATGAAATATGGATTAATATTCTGGGGTAACTCGTCTGAAGCTAAACACGTTTTTGTTTTACAAAAGAAAGCCATAAGAATAATGGCCGGTGTGCATAAAAGGACCTCATGTAAAAATATTTTCCGAAACTTAGAAATCTTGACTTTACCTTGTGAATACATTCTTTCCCTAATGATGCTGTATATTAAGAACCAAGATAAATTCAGTACTAATCAAGACATTCATCATTTTAATACAAGACATAAATCAGATCTTCATCTACCCTCTGTTAGTCTAAGCTGTTTTAAAAAAGGAGTTCGCTATTCATGTATAACAGTCTTCAATGCACTGCCTAATAATTTTAAAGATTTGAAGAACAACGAGAAAAGGTTCAGAAAAGAATTAACCAAATTTCTACATACTCATACCTTCTACACAATTGATGAATTGTTTATGCTTGTGAATTTAATTATTCTACTTAAATGACATGTACAATTTTATATAGCTCAACTAAAATATGTTTTTATATTGACTTAATCTGTTTACTATGTATTGTATTTTTTGTTTAGCATAACTGATGAATTGTATGTACTGAAAATTGAATAGTATACTGTGTAGGTCAACTGATGAATTGTTTAAGCTTATAAATTGAATTAATCTACTTCATATGAATTGTATTGCTTAACGAAAATAAGTTCGTAAATTGAACTAATTTGATTGTATATGTTTGTATAGTTTGGCTGATGAATTGTATATGTTCTTAAAATGATTACTAGTCTGTGTAGCTCTACTGATGAATTGTATATAGACCTATTGTGAATTGAATGGTAATATGTATAGCTCAACTGATGAATTGTTTATGATTATAAATTGAATTAATCTACTTGATATTAATTGCACAAATTTGTATAGCTTAATGAAAGTATGCTACTTTGTATTGTATATATTTGTATAGTTTTGGCCGATGAATTGTATATGCTTTAAATTGAATAGTAATCTATATAGCTCTACTGATAAATTGTTTGTGTTTGTAATTTGAAGTAGTTTGCATGATATGTATTATCAATTTCTGTATATCACAACTGGTTGAATTGTTTATGCCTTAAATTTAATTAAATTGTTTTGTATTATAATATAGCTCAACTTATGAATGATCGTTTGCGTTTGTAAATTTAATAATCTGATTGGCTATGTATTGTATACTTTTAGTAGAGCCATCGATGTAGCTCAGTCGACAGACTCGCTGGGCTGCTGATCCGGAGCTGCGTTCGGGCTTGGGTTGGATCCCCCTTTGGACTTTGGTTTCTTCGGAGGTTTTCCCCAGCCGTGGGACTGAAGCCGGATGGTCTATGGCGAGTCCTTGGCATCAACCCCTTTGATTTGATTACCCCCTTTGATTTGATTACCTGGTTGGGTTTTTGCGAGGTTTCCCCCACCGAAAAGGCAAATGCCGGGTAATATTTTGGCGAATCCTCGGACCTCATCTCATCTCACTACATCTCGCCAAAATGTAAAAAAATGTAAAAAAATTGTACAAAATTGTAAAAATTGTAGAAAATTACTAAATTGTAAAACTATAAAAATTTGTAAAAATTGTAATTGTAATATTGTAAAATGTTGACATGTTCCACATCTTAAAGCTTCATTGCTCATGTAAGATCTATGGAATAAAATAAATGAATGAATGAATGAATCCATTCAATTACTCATTCATTCATTCATTCATTCAATTACTCATTTATCCATTCAATTACTCATTTATCCATTCAATTACTCATTTATCCATTCAATTACTCATTCTTCCATTCATCCATCCCCACATTCCATCTATATATTTGCAGTGTCTAGGAAAAGTGACGTAAGTCAGTTTCCACAAACCTTTTTTGATAATTTATTGACAACTTACACTGGTTTATGTCGATTTGATTTTTTTTCTGTATGAATTATTGTAATGGGAGAAATACTTATATCTCTTTTTCCAAGCGAGCACATGTTCCGTAAGTTGTCAAATTACCAAAAAAGGTTTGTGGAAACTGACTCATGTCACTTTTCCCAGGCACTACAGATATTTACTTGTTTTTTCGCTTATTTTTTCTTACCCATCCATCCACCTACCTACCTACCTACAGTTCATGTATTTTGTCAAGACACTCGCGATATGCAGTACGGGAACAATGTTTCGATATGGAGGGGTAGGAGTACAAGGGAAGGTCGGGTCTGTGTCTTCAGAGTTCAATGCAAAAACTAACTCATTCCCCTATAATTCGTAAGTAGACTCATCCGATCTCGTGCGCAGCTCTATAGCAAGAGTGGGGGAGTGTCTTGACAAAATGCATGAACTATACCTACCTACCTACCTACCTATTTATTTAATTATTTATTTATTCATTGATTTTGCAAATTCATAAAACTTAATAGCGGTTTTACCTCTACAAATAGAATCGGGTTTATTCAGTGTTGCTATGACTGTAATAGAGTTTGTTCCAGCTCACTGACAAGATTCAGAACGTTAAATGGATTGAGGTCATCATAGTGGAAGATTGTAATAGTACATTAAGCAACGAGCCTATAATGAAGGTAATTAAGAAGCTAGTACGGATATTTATGAAACGAGCGCAAGCGAGTTTCATAATTTTCATACGAGCTTCTTAATTACCATTATAGGCGAGTTTCATACGACTTTTTATGCTCGACCATATTTCTAACTTGATATTAATTTTCTTTGTATCTGACCTTGGCCAATGTCCCGTATGTTGTGAGATGTGCGCAGACGCGAAAGTATTGATTTTTTCCGAGGAACAGATGTTCACATTGACCTTGCTAGGCCATAAGAACCTACAGAGATAACATTGAAATTAAATTAGACATTGAAAAACGAGATGACAAATTGAATTTATTTGAATATTATTTACAATTAACTCTAATTATTATAGTAACACAACATAACCTTCTGCGACAGTATTGGATTTCCAGCCTCCGTGACTTTTCGCTAATTCTCTTTCGATTGCATATACGAGAATAATCGATACTTGCGGTTTTATAACGGTAGAAAGCTGACCTGTCATTGGCTGAACAGTTGTAACCTGAGTCGTCATTGGCTGAAAGACCTGACCTTTAATGAGTAGGTGTACTTTAATGACAGGCATTAAAGGTCTGCTACCAGGTGTATAATTACTACATTTCGGCATGGTCGAGCATAAAAGTATTTAAAGCCATTAGTTGCATGGCAGATAAAATTTATAGTAGACCAAAATCCGTAGAAAGCTACGTGAATGCTGCAACGGTTTAACAAGAAGTCAAGGAAATTGCAAGCAATGCATAATATGGATCATGCAGTGCGAATCAAATAAATGAATGGATGAATGAGTAGCAACAGGTAAGCTACTCAACAGTATTCTCTGAAATTATTTTTTATGAATAAATCTCACTCTTTTATGGACGTAACTGTATAATTATTTGTCTATAAACTCACTTCTTAATAAAGTCAGAAGACTTTCAAATCTTTTGTGACTTTTTAATAACCCCTGTACATTCTGTTAACAACATCTTCTAAGGGAGTACATGCAAATTCCAGCCAGTCGGAGAAAACTGGCTACCAGCAACAGAATGCAGTACACAGAGAAGCTCACAACGAAAATAAATGCACTGAGCATATTAAAGCAGATTTATCTACAATTTTTAAATAAATATCCAATTACAATTTTGTAAATTCATTTCTGTCATTTGTGCATAATTTTAATGAATAAAACGCAAACATTAAACAGTATAGGCCTACTGTAAACCATGCTTGTTTAGACATCAAGTACAGGTACCACATGGCAAAATGATTTATAACATAGGCCTAGTCTTTCTATGCTAGTAGGCCTACCTCTATAAACGCTATTCCTTGGATAAACTATACGGGTGTGTTTTGTGGGAACGGTGGGAATGGGAAAGGCGAATATTCAGTTGGTTCCGGTGGGATTGGGAAAGGAATTAATGACTTTTCGATATTAAGTTACAAGCGCATGCGATGATTGTGGAAGTCCTACAGGTGACCTAGGTGGTATTCGTGATTACGACGCGGACAGGTGGGCCATCCTGCCTCAGCTCCTGATAGAGCCAGGTTCCGTTTCGCGGACAAGTAGTCTGATAAGCCTCAGTGGCTCGAAGCCCCAAGCCCTTCCTGTCATCGTCGGCAGACAGGTAGGCCATCCTGCCTCAGCTCTTGATAGAGAGGAAATTTCTTAAAGCAATAACGGCGCAGGTGAATTTCCAGACCCATCCCTAGTAATCTGTAGTGCTTAAGCCTAATCACATTTTATTGCAAATAACAGTCCTGTCTCAAACATTACAACGGATACTCGCACAACAATGGAATAATGCATCTCAATGAGACATTCCGAGAAGGGAAAATCATGACCATCATAATTATAATCGCCATCATCATATCATCATCATCATCACTATCATCTCAAGAATTCAAGGATATAAAACACCTTTTATCTGTTTCGGCCTTAGAATTCATTCATCGATTGCTTCATTGATAGGCCCTGCTCTCTTCTTCCAATTTGAGCATATTAATTACTCTTAGTAATTCTGGTAATAATGATGTAGAAATTCTGTTTACGTGTTAAATTCAATTCGTTTTTATGCTGCTTTTTTCTCCGAAATGATGGTTACATTTACTTCTTACAAATATGTCGTCATTTTCTTTCAAGTTCGGCCAATATTATATCCTGATACTTTTCGCACAATTTTCATCCGGGCGAATGTCAGTCTGAATTTCTCTTTGGCTCTAACAGTCAAGCTTTCACCATCAGGTAATCTATGGCGAATTCATTTTCATTCTTTTTTCATTTAATTTGTTACTTTATATAGATCTTACATTAGCAACGAACCTTTAAGATGTGGAACAAGTCAAAAATTTACAAGATTACAATCACAGTTACAATTTTTTTACAATTTTACAATTTTGAAATTTTCTACAATTTTTTACAATATTTTGACGAGACGGCGGCCTGACATCATCTCGACTAAAATTATGTAACTCTTGACCTGTTTCACATCTTAAAGCTTCATTGCTAACGGAAGATCTGTGGAATACAATAAACTTGCACTTTATCATGCTTTGTTTGGTTTAAAAATATTATTAATAATTTGTAATACCTTAACAACATTTTGTGGACTGATGAAGCACCTATTAAGTTGAATGGTAGACTTAATATACACGAGTTACGTGTACTGAGCTTCAGAGAATCCGCGGGCTATATTATTGAGTAAGAATTTAATATTCCTGGTGTTATAGTTTGGAAAAAAATATGCAGTGTTCGTATTATAAGTTCTTATTTTGACATAAAACGTTTGTATGGATGAAATTGTCTCTATAATACGATGACGTCACGCGTGATACTAAGGAAACGAAGTGTAAGATCAACTTCGTGCCTCGTGGCTTTCCACGCGGTCCCTGTCGCTCTATTCTTTATTCAACGTGCCTCAAAGTTTTCTACATAAAATCATATACAGGCTATGGTATACAAAAATATCAACTAAAACACACTACAGTATTAAAGGAAGTACATATTGTAGCCTATATTATTTTAATTCGAATATAAACTGCTCACAGAATCTTTTGGATTTTCTTAAATCTCCTGACACTTTTCTTTATGAGACTGTAATTGCAGAGGCGTACCATCGTATATTGAGAAAATAAATTATGCAAAATTTGAACAATAGTCTCATGTTTCAGACACCGAGAAACAACATTATTTGGTAAGAAGATCATGCATCATTTCGCTATAGATTAAATGTTCGTCCATTTTAAACAACATTTTCTAAGGTGGATAAAAAGGCATCGTACAATCGAGTGGCCGCCTAGGTGTTCGGACTTCACGTCGTGTGATTTCTCAGCGCGACTAATAATGAACGACAAATGTTTGCTACAAAATCGATAGAACTATTACACTTAAGGAAAATGTTTGAGCACCAATTTCGTTATGTTTTTGGTAACAGAGGCACCTTTTGTGTCAGATTTGCAAATCAGGATCTGAACGCTATTACAAATACTAGACAATGGTCACTTTTATCAATAATCTTAAGATGTAATTTAATTGTCAAAATGAAGTATAACATTAATTATTGCACTAAATCTTGCATTTCCGGTTCACTGTATTATGCCTCACCCGCTACATCAGCAAAAAAAAAGTTCAAATAGACGAATAAGTTGGATAGGCTATGTCCAACTCATTAGGAAAAATTATAAGAATGCTGAGATAGACTCATAAAAATATTACTCATTTAATTAAAACCATAGAGGACATTGAAATACTGGAATCGTCTGACCAGACATGAGGATGAATTTTCTTAAACCTGGGAACAGTTGAATGGAGGTAAGAGCATGGAGTGGGTAAGACTGCAAGTCTGAAGCAACCATAAAGAAAGACAAACAATCCCTAGATAGAGGTCTACCGTCTTGGTTTGATGAGAGATTATGTCCTGAAATAAAAGTACTTATTCAAGACCCAACTATATCAATATGGAAATAGCTTCCATTTCTAACGTTTGACGGTTCCACCCCTTTACCACCCAGTTCTATTCCTACCCACTCATGTGAAAGCGCCGTGGTTTATCTGCAACCCAAACGCGTCTATTGGTCCACGGCAGACATAAACCGCAGGCGCAGCTGCAGATCGATACGATTTATGGCAGAAAATATTTAGAGCATTTACTGTTAATACAATTACGAACTGGATCCTGCAGTTCACATTCCAGACTAGATCTTTAATGCAAGTCCACAATTCGAGCATCTAGTTAATTTTTTATTTTGTCAAATTTTTATGAACATTTTAAAAATTATCTTACAAGCAAACATTCTGATGGAGGAATATAAAAGAGATAATTTTTTTCTTCCACCATGTCAATAATGTCAAAAGAAGTGCCTGTACAAATTTTGGCCACTCGACCGCAATTACGAGACCGTCCAGAAAGTGATTTTCCCTGGGGCCGTTTACAAAAAAAAAAGCGCAACTGCATGGAAAGATTTATTGAAACAAATACAGCAACTGTTGCGCTATTTGTCAACATATCCCCCACTAGAATTGAGACATGGGATCAATTTTGTATCCTTGTGCCTGGGATTGGAACCAGCGTTTCACAGCCACCTGCACTTCTGTCGATCCCATGACAAGACAACTGTCTCAATTCTGGTGGGGAATATGTTGAAAAATGGCTCAACAATTCCAATAATTTTTGCCGATGAATTAATTTTTTTTTCTCTTAACGGCCCCTGACGAACTTATTCTTTTATGGCCCTCGTAATTGCGATCGAGTGCCAAAAATTTGTATAAACACTTCTCTTGACATTATTAAGGCGGTCAAAGAAAAACAATTAACTTTTTTATCTACCCTCATCAGAATGTTTGCTTGTTAGTGAAATTAACAAGAATGTAATGAGGATATAAGAAAGTTTATGAAGTTGCTCTGAATTGTTTACAGAACTGGTCATTATCAATTTTTTAATCTATCTTTAGTAAAGGAGACTTTACATTTAACCGAAATAAAATTAATTTTATGCTGCAATAAATTATTATAAAAGAGTCTCTAGTTTTTACCAACATTACAATTACAAGATAATCTAAATTCTATACTGAACACTTCTGGAGTTTCGTATATCAAACTCCGAATTAAATTCTTGACTAAAACTCTTTTTTTTTTCAACTATAAAAATTAAGAACTCAGCTAAAATAAATTCTTCAGCGAACTAGTCTCGTTATTTCGTCTGTGTCAAGTAAGTTCGAAACTAAAATAAATTATTTAATAAAGTAATATATTCATTTATTTCGTCTCTACTAATTAAGTTTAAAACTGAAATAAATTATTCAGTAAAGCAGTCTCAACATTTCATTTATAGGTATGTAAATTAAGTCCAAGACTAAAGTAAATTGCATTGTAAAGTAGTCCATTTTTTCATTCATATGAATTAAGTCCTAAATTAAAATTTAAATAAGTTATTTAATAAAGTATTTCCTTTATTTCATCTATGCCAATTAACTCCTAAATGAAAATAAATTATTTACTAATTAGTTTCTCTACTTCATTTCATCTTTGTCAAATCCGAAGCTGGAATAAATTATTTTATAAAGTAGTTCTTTTATTTCATCTAAATCAATTAAGATAAGCAGGGACAAAAGTGTTATGTCAGTGATTTGTGCCTTCCAGCTTTGAAGATACAGTATAAGATGAGTTACTTTTTTGGAACGTTCGATCTAAATATTTACTATGTAATTGATGGCTATCTCCTATAACAAAATCTCAAAGAATTCTCAATACCTCATATGTAAATACATAACCTATCTCACGCTTTAAGGTTAGTTGTTGGTGGAACAAGTTGCTATAGATGGCAGCTGATACCAGCAGTTTAGAAATCAGCGCCATGGGGCAAAGATCCTACGAACTAGGTGAGGCAAAAGCTCGCATGCGTACTTTTGCCTCAGAATGTTTCTCTTTTCTCCCTCTGAACACGTACGTTTATTGAGCATATTTAATGGGTTTTAATTTATAGTTAACTATTTGACATAGATTCATTATAAATAAAACTAGTTTCAACTTCACGTTCCAGAAACTACGAAAAAAAAAAAGGTTCACAAAGTCGTGGTCTTCTAAAACGTTAGAGGAGGCTAAGGAGCTAATAGAAACTGGGTTTTCCATTAGATATGCAACTAAAAGACTTTCTGTAATGAATTCATATTACGTAATAGTAATATACGTTACAAGAGCGGTATGTTGACGTTTTCATGGTCGAGGAAAAGATTGAAAAAGCGAAACGTAGTTGAGCTTTTTTAATTTCCGAGAACATGAAAACAAACATACCGCTCGTGTATCGTACTTTATTTTGTGCGAAGATCGTTTATTACATACCTGAAAGACGAATTTATAATTAGTTGCAATGAAATCTCCATGTTGGTTTCTGTTTAATGACGCCAACTTCGGAACACCAAAATATCTTTCTTCAACATTGTTGCTGTAAAATGTTTTCTGTGTTTAATATACTCCAGCAGGCTGTGATATACGTCTGTCTTTTTTTCCCCCCAGTCTATAAATGCGAACTTAAAACAAACGGTAAGGTTATGTAATGATTTATTTTTCATTTTAATATTTTAACAATATTATTTATATAACATATTGCAGTAATAACATCGGCATCTGGAATCTCGTTGATTTTTTCACGGCTTCCTTAATGTTACTTGTATCAGGAATGCAATAAGTTTCGTGGAGTAGTAGACTTTACTTAATTTTTGCAAATATTTAAAAACAATAATTAACATTGCAATTTAGGTGAAATTGCAGTGGTAACTTTTCAATTTATAATTATTATTATGTTAAACGTCTCTAAAAATAATACGTTAAAAGCCTAAAGCAGTAAAATGAATGTCGCGCTTAAGCGGTAAGAAGAGGGAAATTGTTATGTGTGTTACGTTGGGAATACTGAATGTGGTATTTCACACTTACCGCATATTGGTTCTGTGCGGAAAACAAAGCAAATACGCACGATCTCGCACAAAAGACTTTAAAGGACTTCATGGAGTGGAATCATTGCGGCGTTTTAGCAAAGTATTTTTTGACACTTGACTTTCATGTTTAATTTGTTTGTGCCTTTGTTTGTCAGTTATTTACCTAATTTTCGATGTTTCTCCTAGTGTCAAACTGTTTTTTCACGTAAATTAGTGTTATGCTAGTGTCATGTTTTGTCATATGATTAAGACGACAATGTTGTTGATAATGTTTATGACGATGATATAAAACATTATACAAGTTATGAATGCCACTACCAGACAAATAAATGCTGTAACAATTCAACTTTGGTCTATTATAATTAAAGTTTCTGCATGTGTGGAATTTCACCCCACACTAATAGCATATTTACACCAGGCCAGAGGCAGAGATCCACTTTCTACATTTCTGACATTATTTTAAATATAATTTTAGCAGGTCATACAGTCAGTCTTGAACTTATGACATCATGTAAGGTATGATTCTAGGTGTGTTGTGTACAATTCACATTGTCATTTAACCAGAAAAGTAGCAGGGAAAACAAAGAAGTATTAATTGCGCAACTTTGCCCAAGTCTACTCTAAGTCTTAAATTAAAATTAAAATGAATTCTTTAATAAGAAACTTTATTTAATCTATGTCACTTTCCAAATAAATTCTTTAGAGAAGCAATCACTTTATTTCCTCTACGTCAATTAACTCAAACTAAATGATTTACTAAAGTGATCCATTCATTTCATATATGTCAATAAAGTCCAAAAAAAATCGTATGTAAAAGTAATCCCATTACCCATCTACGGCAATTAAGCATTAAATTGAAATTAATTCTTAGGCAAGTAGTCGCTTTATTTGATCTATATTAATTAAGTCCAAAAGCGAAATAATTCATAAGTAGTCCAATTGTTCCAAATATGTCAATTAAGTACTAAACTAAAATTCTTTTGTAAAGTAGTTCCTTTATTTCAACTATGCTAATAAAGTCCCAAACCAAAATAATTTTGTAACGTAGTCCCTTTATTCAACTACATGCATTTACGTTCTAAACTAAAATAACTTCTTTACTAAAGTAGTCCCAAACAACTATCAATTCTTTATCTATCGCAATTTAGTCCCAAAATGATATAAATTAATTAGTAAAGTAGTCAATTTTTTCCACCTATGCCAATTAAGTCCACTCCCTTGTATTCTTGGGATGATCATACCACTTCAGTGACGCCTCAGTGGTGATCGGGGAAGTCTGTGATATCCGCTGACAGAAAACTATCTAATACGACATCTCCGAAATTAAAGTTCATTCGTAGGGCAGCATACTCAACACACTTCTGTCTTTTAGAGGTTGTGCGCATATACATAGACCAGTCTGCATGGCATACATATGATAGGCATTTCGTTCGCCTCCTATGTAGGCTAAACACACATGCGCACACATCTCCACTGTTGTCTCGCAGTTACCGTTGTTTTTTTATCCCAGTTTCGCTGATTTTCAGGGGCAAAAAACCTTAGTAGGCCTATAGCTTCCTCCGGCAGCGAAGCACAACTGGGATTCCCGTGCTGCAGATTTACAATACGTAAAATAAATATCTATTAAACATGTATGTGTACAACTTTCAGTCATTTTATATTTTGTTCTAGGGGCCTCTCTCGGAGCTTCGCAGAGTGAGGGTGATTGTGGAGTAATGTTGGAATAATGATGTTAATGGTGAAAGGAAACGGGAGAAATCCCGGGAAAAACTCCTCGCGTCCGCTTATGCATTACAAATTCCTGTATGATCTAGGCGGGGATCGAACACAGGTCCCTACGGTGAAAGACAGAGAGGCTAAACAATCGGCCATGGGCGAGGCTTTACAACATATACACAGACACTGTTTGTGATAGAGGGCTCCATGCAAACTTTGTCGGTCATTTCTCACCCATTTTGAATTTCGACAGTAAATAACCTCTGTATGTGAAAACATTTTTTAAGGAGTACTATTTTCTGCAATTTTTAACTTAGAGACGTCATATTTTCTACACTCCATCTCCTTCCTATAAATATTCTTGCATATAACTTTCATTGCAATCAGATTAATGGTTTTGAGTTATTGAAATTAAAAAAGAAAATATTGCGTATTTTCAAAATCTATCTTCTTTTACAAAATTTAAGTTTCACGCATGACTCTACTTACGATATCTCTGATATGCTTAGAAAAGAACTAAGGATCCGTAATTTTTAATTTATATCTATAAATTGTACTGTGGATCCCTATCACCACGGCAGGGCGCGTCCTCAGGTTGCGGATAGAGGAGACGACCTCCAGATATGAATGATAGCTGCGAAAAGATTGAATACGCAGTCGTGGACAGCCGATAAGGAGTGGTTCTCCAGCTTGGAGGTTCGGCGAATAGATAACAACCATCACAGCTTGTTGCGAAACCCCAAAATAAGCCTCGACATGAGACTGACCCTCTGGCACAACCACAACAAACTTGGATTTGAGGGAGGTGGGGTATGACGGTAGAGACTGGATTAATTTTACTCAGGATAGGGACCGATAGCGGGCTTATGTGAGAGCGGTAATGAACCTCCGGGTACTCCAAAAGTCATAAATAAATAAGTAAATGGAGAGACTTTTTATGTATACTATGCAACTTAACAATTTAAATTTTTCATGTCGAATAAATATGTTTTATGTTTTAATTTAGAAAGAATTTAGTTTATAAAAATGACATTGTATTTTGTTAACCATAATATAAAGAACATGCAGTAAATATTTCTTTTTGTAAATTGCAAATTATGTTTTATTTAACGACGCTCGCAACTACCGAGATTATATCAGCGTCGACGGTGTGCCGGAATTTTAGACCGCAAGAGTTCTTTCACATCCCAGTAAAACTACTGACATGAGCACACTTAAATGCCATCGACCTGAACAGGGATCGAACCCGCAACCTAGGCACAGAAGGCCAGCACTCTACCGACTGCGCCACACAGGCCGACTATTTCATGTTCATTGTGAACCATTAACTTTAAACATGAGAAAATGTGCTGGAAAAAGTGTGAGAAAACAGCTTGTGAAGTCTGCAAGGTATTCAAATTCAAGAGTGCAGCCATTTAAATATGACGTAATTTTTATGCTTCCATGCACAGAGCACTGAAACTTGCTCAACATATAAATAAGAGATTGCTGTTTAGGTCATTTTTATAAAGGACGAAAATGCGATTTTTTATTGAAAATGACCAAAATTCACCCGTTCCCCCTTAATACTACTACAAATTAATGTAGGCCAAATTCCTTCCTTTTCACTCGCATTTGTGGTGCTGGCATCACTATTTCGAGAATATGTTTATTGCGTAATCGTGTCCATTAAGACGCTTGTTGCTTCGTTTGCCAGACAAGGCTCGAATACAGATACTTCATCGAACTACACAAAACACTCGACGCAAGGACAGCGAGATTCGTAATAGTCCGGCCGGCGTGCGCCCACTTCATGATTCATTGACGATGTGACATATCCCTTCTGCGTCTCCATGGGTCTCGTCGAGAGCGGATTGATCTTCTGCACCTGCGTAGGAGAGACTTTCAGAGCACTCCGTCCTCTAGAAATTTTAACAGTTACAATGAATCACAAGAAATATGGAATTTTTGCGATCAAAGACAAGACTTTCGGTAACTATTTCATTGAAATATCTATTCTCAAATGGATTGTAAGTCATCGCAGAATTTCAACCAATGAGAACCATCTATACAGGGTGTTTCCGAGGTGGTGTTACAAACTTTCTGGGATGATGGCGAAGGTCACAGTTATCAATTTGAGATGAGGAACCCTGGTCCGGAAATAACAGAGTCGAAAGTTACAAACAAAAATAGTTACGTGGAAATGAAAAAATTTTATTCCTCTGTACACCTTATTTATGTGTATCTGTACATCTTACACATACTGTATTCATCTGACGTTGTTCACGTTGTCTACTTACAGTATTCCATTCAGTGTGCTGTCTGAGGGATGGGGACAGGAAACTACACTAAAGCAATGTAGATAGCGTAATGTGTAACGGACATAGTCGGTCCTGATATTCACGTCTGTACACAGCAGTGTATGTGTACAAGTTGCAGTGTCCAGTCGATCAATCCTAGTGAAATGGAGGAGTACACGAGAACGGAATAAGCAGATCTGATTTTCGAATACGGATGAACCAATGGGAAAAGTAGACAAGCTCACAGATTGTATCGGGTCAGTACCCACGTAGGAGACATCCGGCGCATATTATTTTTCCACGACTGTTCCAAAAGTTAAGGGAAGAAGGGCACGTGGTGCCAAATTACAATTCCATTTCCACACAACTATTTTTGCTTATAACTTTCGACTCAGTCATTTCCGGACCAGGGTTCCTTATCTCAAATTGATATATGTGCCCTTCGCCACCATCCCTGAAAGTTTGTAACACCACCTTGGAAACACTCTTTATAGCCTTAATTGATCAACTTTGCTTCTTCGAGCGCTTTAATGTTATATTTGGGGTTAAATTGACCCGTTTGGGGGTTTTAAGTGAACAGGAACTGCGAGTGTCCTAGTGTTAAGTCTATTGGATTTGAATTTAAACGTTTATGTGCTTGACATTCCAGAAATCTGGTCAGACTTTCTGCTAATACGGTGACGTCATTAATTACAGTATACCTTATAATTATCAGGCCTGTCCAAGGGAGCTGCCCCGAACTGGCTCTCGTGCAGAAAGCAAGTGGACAGGTGCATGAGGATGAGTGAAGTGGCGGACCCAAGCAAAAGTCGTGTTTTACTGAGTGGACGGTTTTTATTTATATTTTCAAATAAACGATTTTCAGATAACAATTGTCAGTTTAAGTGTACGTACAAGAATTGTTCTAAACATTTATTTAATGCCTGAAGAATACGTGGCCTTGCATGTACCAAAATAAGCAAAATAATAAGATTATTCAGAGATTAAGCCGTGATTACAATCAACGTTCGTTTCACTACAGTGCAATTCGTTGAAGTTTGACAAATACAAGCTCCGTGTATTTGAATATGGTTAACGTTAAAATGAACGAACGCATGACGGCGCTGATTCGAAATTGCCAAGGTCTAGCTTCCACAAACGCAAAGAAATCTAAGTTGAACGTCATCCAATCACGAATCAGAAGCATGTCGCCTCTTCTTTCCTTATAGGTGCGGCCATATTGCTACTGAAATATAAAATAAAATAATATTAATTACAAATACATAATACTAGGAATGTGTCAGGTCATATGAATATACAGGGACATCATTTTATTTTTACTTCAATTTTTATTGTACCTGAGTTTTTAATGTACTTCACTCCCACCCTCTCTACTAGTAAACCTCCATCCGTCCTCTACACAGAACCAAGGCCGCGTATGCAGTACTGAGTTAGTGAGTATAGTACGTTCCAGAAATATGTTCGCGTTTTCCAGTGACGACAGAGCTTTCAATATTGAATCATATTTTTGCACAGGTACTGTCGTCCGTTTCCCTACGTCGCATCCCGATTTCTCCCACCTGCTTCTGTTCGCCCCTCTGTAAAGTCTAGTAGCTGGGCTGTCTTAGCTCTTTTCTGGAAACATTAATTTCTGTTAGGAATTGGACGTCTACGTAATATTATTCAACTGTTTAAAATAACTTAAATAAAAGGGCCTCGTTAAGTAATTAACTATCACTTGATCCCCCCCTTTCTACGACCCTACGACAAAACCACTTGATCGGACAGTAATTAGCATTTCTAAGTAATTTTATCTTTTCGGATCGGGCAGAAGTGAAGATTGAATTTACAGAACGTAAGGTGCTCTTTTATAGAGGAGGTACAGAATTATTTCAACATGAGTTACTAGTACGAAGGACGAAACTGGTAATTGGAATTAGGTACAATAGTCTATAGTGCGATAATATGCACAAAAGAACTGAAGCCTGTATCGAAATGAACGGCCATTTTTCAAAAATGTGTTTAAATATCCATATTATGATAATTTGTAATTTAACTTTATTCTCTATATTGTACGTTAATGTGCTGTAACAGTAGTCTACAATATACACTGCATAATTAATACGTCCGAATGGATAGCTCAATTCGTGAGTAAAAACACTAAGTGTTAATACAGTACAGTATTTTGATTAAACTAAAACCTAATGAAAATTATCAAACTCAAAATTGCGATATTGCGATATAGGCTACATAAATGGATAAACTACTTTTCTTCCCTCCTATACCTAGTAAAGTGATTTGTATTTTACGCCAGTATTATCGAACTCTTGTCTTGGAAGGGGGAGCAAGCGGTGTTTCCGGTTCTAGACCTCGTTAGGTTAGTATTAAAATGTTAGTAAAAATAAAATGATGTCCCTGTATTTCCTCTATATGGCATAAAACACATTTTGTTTAAAATTAAACATTATTGACAGCAAACCTGAAAGCACTCATAATACCTAATTCAATAATTGTATTACGTAGCTTTCCGTAGCATATTGGTAAAGTGAAAGGTCGTGGTGTAATTGGACCCAAGTTCGAACCTGGGGTTTACTTATTTTTTTATCTTTTTGATCATTTATTTGCATTATTTTAAATACATTATTTTATTTTAACCCGAAATAAAAGGGACTTTTACTACATAAATAATATATTCGTAATTCGCACTAGTCCAGCTATTTAGTAGTACATGGCTTCATTATTATTATTATTATTATTATTATTATTATTATTATTATTATTATTATTATTATTGCTTTATCATTATCGTCAGACTATATTATTCTCTCGTAAAATATTTTTGTAATATCGGTATTTTATTTATGTTTTCTCAAACAAAGTTGCCATAAAATTCAATGTTTACCATAAACAGCTTACTGACTAGCGTGTGCATTTCAGTATTTATTGTGGCCGGCAGAGTGTGATAGTTGCCACGAAAGTCGATCTTGATAGGGATATCTTATGCGAAGTTTTATCGTCAGATGGCAGAAGCGTTCCATGCGGGGCAACATGTTGTATGGCTATGTTTTTTCATATGCTACAGCTGATTACGTTTTCCCGCTTGTTGGTTTTCTGTGTGTGTCAAAATTATATTTACAGTTATTTTGTATAACCTAGTATACTTTAATATAATTAAATATTTTCTTACCCCGTAATTTAATTTAATTTACAATAAATAATAACGTAAACCTGTATAATATTGAGCGATTCCCCGAGATGGGTGGGGAAATCTGCAGTATGCAGAATATAAATACGAGTAAATTGAATGTTCATGAACCTAAATGAGAACTTTGAGAACAATATGCACAAAGAAAAAAATAAGAAATATGTCGAAAGTGAATATTGCCCTCTTTAATAATTAATATTTAAGAACCGTACGCTAAAAACAGGATATGCAGCCACCAATGTGTTTATAGGGAAGAGACTATCGAGATTGAATTCCTTGTATTTTTTCTGTAGGTGCAGAAAGATCAAATGCAATTTTTAATAGGATGATATAATATGATCGCAATAGTATCACGATTATTAGTGTGTTTTGTAGGTTAAGGGCATTCAGTTTTGAATACTGTGTGGAATGATTTTGAAAATTTGAACTTAAAACATGGCTTTAATAATTAGGGTAAGGTACATTAAAAACGTTATTCACGAAATGGATTTCACTACGGACCGTCCTGAATAATAAACACCCCAGTTTATCGAGAGTTTACTGCAGGCGTAAAATTCGGAGACTCCTACAGCTACTAGGCTACATATAATCTAAGCTAACATAGCTCGCTGTCGAAGTTGCATATTTTTTTATAAATTTTTCTTTTTCCTCTTCCAAAATGAAACTATAGTCAACAATTCCTTACTTGAAGCAGTTACTTTTATTTAATAGCTAGCACTTTCGAGGCCCAATTTTATGACTTATAATTTTTAAGGTTTAAAGTATATTCATTGATTAAAGTTCTCGTTAACACTTTGTTAAAAAACGTAAAATTTACTCTGTCACACGTTAAAAGTGTTAAAATTGTTTAAAAAGGTATTTACACACGTTAAAAGTGTTAAAATTGTTTAATTTTTCCGGAGTCTTCTCTCAAGAGACACTGAAGACGACGACAAATAGCGTCGAAACGGGCCGTCTGTCGAAGGTAAATACCTTTTTAAACAATTTTAACACTTTTAACGCGTGACAGAGCAAATTTTACGTTTTTTAAGTATATATTCAATATATTTCGGGACCTGATTGAAGACAAAAAGCTTTGCCTGGTTTTTACATATAGGAACATAAAAATGTGCCATTTTTAGTTGTTTTTAAGAGTATCTAATATACTAATACACTACGTATATCCTCAATGTTTATATACCGAAAAACAAATGCACACGCAAAGCGCATCCCTCATAGTACACGTGCGCTATCTGTTGCTGCTAGTTCAGGATATCCCTATACACAGCCTCTGAACGTTCGAAAGAAGTTGAACGTACAGTAAACGCAACGTAACACAATGCAAACGATGATCGTAATCTCAGCCTAACAGTATACTTAACATATAAAGACCATTTCTATTGACTACAAAAGAATCCATAAGATTACACTACGTGTATGTCTGTGCTATGAGACGTGGAATATCCGGACATACAGATTTACACAATAGAGAATAAAAATCACCGGCATGTAAACAATGCCAGCGCGACGCCGACATCTCTAATAGCTAACATCAGTCGTCAGACTTAATAAGCATTATTATCATTGCAACTATTATAAAAACGAACTGCTGCTGCTGCTATTGCTACTACTACTCAGAATTAAACTTGCCTCGTTTGAATTTTTTTTTTTTTTTTTTTTGCAGTCCGTCACGGTCTAAGAAATATCATTGTGAAACATGAGATCTTCCAATTTAAGAGTTAACATTAATTATTTATTAGTAATGAGTGTTAAGGAGGCTCTCTCAAGATTCTCAGGTTCACCTTTGTAGAGTAACGGTTAGCATGCCTGACCTCCAAAGGAGTGTGCCTGGGATCAAGTCGTGGTTGGGGAAGTTACCTGGATGAGATTTTTCTGGAGTCTTCTCTCAACCCATGAAGAACCAATGCAAGGTAACTTTCGACTCTGAACTCATTTTGCTGGCATTATCATCCTCATCTCACTCAGATGCTAGATAATCACAGTCGATAAAGCGTCGTAAAATAAACCAATTAAAAGAATAAGATGCCGAATCATTTTTGTACGACCCTCTTCTACGATCAAACCATACGTATTAAAATTATAGCATGTTTATTTTTATAGTGACGCTCCACATTATATTAACCATGAAGTACCAAATATCAGGCATCTCGATCGGTCATCTACTAAGAAGAAGGAAATATTTTTCTTTCCAATCTATACCCTGGGCAAAGGAACCTGCGCGTCTCCTTTTCAATTTGCATTATTCAAATCCATATTATTAGAGTGATCGGAGATTAGAAAATACCATTGAGTATATAGGCGCTTTCTTAGCGGACGTCCCCCCCTCTTTCTACTATAATTTAAATAAGTTATTTGCGTATTTTCTAACGTAGCCTATAGGCTATAAAAATAACAGAAGTAAATCCATTTCATTTATTTGGTTATTGCAAATAAAGTAACATATAAGCCTAAGTCTATTTACAAGCAATATAAAGCGTGGCATCGGCCTAGAACTCGCGTTATGGAATGAACACTGTTTCGAATCATCATGGGGGAAGAAATTTTCTTATGTAATTTCAGCCAGTGTATGGAACTGGTGCCACCCAGCATCGTGATGCACTTGGGGCGCTACGATAGGTAGCGAAATCGGTTACGAAAGCCAGTTATGATGGCTAAAGGAACATCGTAGTAACCACACGATTGGTTGATCGTCCACTTCTTCAGCATGTGGACGTGATGCCAGCAGCCGGTGATCGGTCTGGACCCTTAAAGGGCTGTAGTGCCACGGATTATTAACTGAACAGAACGTTCCTAGTACCCCAAGGTAAATGTCTTTCCATTTTCAGAATTACAGAGACAGGAAGTCCTCAGGGATGTGTTTTAGGTCCTGTACTCTATTCAACACACTGTACGGATTTATCTATTTTTCCTGGATGTGATCATAGACTTTACGCAGGAGAGACAATTATATTTATATATACAAAGAACTTCATCACTTATTATGGTTGTTTAAAAACACAAACTGTGAAGCTGTAAGAATAGTTAATTTTCCTAAAAGTTGATCACTGCAGAGTAGCCTGTTTACTCGACTGTGAAATCAAACGGGCGCAAACTATAAAAAACTCTTTCCTACACTGAGGTCAGGTCATTATGAGAGGAATAACTGTTAACTAGGCTTTTCGAATTGCGAACTGAGTTGATCATATTTTTTCCAGGATCAAAAAACTTCATTCATGAATTTTCTACAAGATAACAAGTGTTCGTATCAGTCTAAGTTGCTGTTGGCTTAATATCTGATACATTTCCGCATTTAAATGGCTTGAATATGAATTTTAAGGACGTTACAAAATATTATTCAGGTTGTTTCAAAAGTGATGGTTAAAAATTTAGAGATGAGTAGTAAAAATGGAATGAAACAAAAAAAAAGTAGCAGTAAATATAGGTCCGAAAATCTCCGACAGGTAAATAAGCAGACAACTCAAATTCGAAACACTAGAAATCTGCATCTACCCAGACGTGGTCGGCAACAGACAGATGAACGCACTGCAAATAAGCTAAAGGAAAATGGAACGCAAGATACTGGACTAACAAAAAGGAACAAAATCTCCAATGATCCCAAATAACATCAACAATCAACAACAGACTTCGCAGAAAGAGCCATCAGACTGAAGTGGAAATGGGGAGACCACATAGCGAGGATGCAGGACTACAGATGGACGTACAAGACCACCATGTGGGACACACGCTTAGGCAAACGACACTGAGGCAGGCCAAGACGGAGAAGGGCAGACCTCTGCGCAGCACAAGCAGGTCCAGCATAGCAAGAAACAGAAGTAGCTACATGGAAAACCATCGAACATTAACTTCGCAACGTGTGAATATTCTACAAGTAACATTGATGAACAAATGTGTAACGAAGTGTAGCAGTCTAAACCAATCAAGTGACCAAGTATAAACAGTGAAAAGTAATACAATACAGACCTTCATACAGGCTACTACCACTGAGTACAGCCCTAATGCTAATTAGCTCATCGCATTAGAGAACAAGAGCTACCCTCTTGCAGGAGGCCTTTGCCCTTCATAGGGACACTCGGGCACATTATTATTATTATTATTATTATTATTATTATTATTATTATTATTATTATTATTATTATTATTAAATTAGCCGTTTACGAGATAGTCATGTTTTTTCCTGGTTGGAAACCCAGCGTCTGGATACGATAAAACGGAACATTCGTGCTTCGTACGTATACCGCACTCTCTCCATCCCATATTCTTCTCAGTGTAAGACGGTATGTAAACAGACCATATGGTGAATTGTGGGCAGGTACAGGAGGATCTGTACCTAGATCACCGGATTAATCCTTTGGATTTTTGTGTAGGCTATGGGGTTATGAAAAAATTCTGGTTTACACAACAGATATCACCACATTTGAAGAATTACAGCATCGGATTGCAGATGCCTTCCAGCAAACGAAGAATGACCCACAATTGCTCGAGCGCGTTCTTGGGTCTTTGCGTAGAAAACTAGACAGATGCATTCAAGTGCATGGTCATCATTTTGAACACCTGCTGTAAAATTATTCAATTAACATGTTCATACTGTACTCTACATTGTTTATCCACAATCTTTACTGTTATTAAAACAGAAAAGTTTATTTTGTGTGTATTTAATCACATTTTTGTGCTATTGAAGCTAAAATTATTAATTTTACTGTCTCGTGATTTATAAATTAAATAAAATTGTCACTGTTTTTGTTAGAATTAGTACTTAGTATTCAGCGAGTCTCAACCAGCACAAAATGATATTACCTCATAAACTGTTAATTTGCGGACCCATGTTTACTGGAAATTTTTTGCTCCTCTTTGTTTTTATTTTTCATCCATAAGTTGTTTACCATTACTTTTGAAACACCCTATATTACAATGACAAAGTGAATGCTTTGAATTAAAAGCTTGATATCTGGATTATCTCCATTTAAAATAGGCCTAGTTATTTACCATACAAGAGTTAAAAATATCATTTTATTTTGTTGGTAGGCATGTTTTAAAAGGGAGACTGCAGGCGGAGTGAAGCAAGTCCTACGGGTAAAATAAAATCATTTCTAACATTGTGTCGTCAAACAACATTTGTCCGTGCTTGTATAGACAATTTCATCAACTTCTCCACTGCTGTATTTCCCTCTCATTGTAATAGTGAAACTTTTAACACTTAAAATCAATCGATGGTATAGCCCAATGGTAGAGGATTAGACTGCAGATCGAGAGGTCCCCAATTCAAAATCGAGTGCTCCCTAATTTTTTATAATTAATTTTAACTGTTGACTGTTTCACAAAGTTATCAATTAAATAATTGTTTCATTAATAGTAATATAATTTTCTTAGTTTTCTTAACTGAAAAACTTTCTTTTAAAAGTAAATCTGCAATTGTTTGAACCGCTTTATTGATCGGTTGCGATTTCTGCCGAGTGACATCTGGTGGGTAACAATTAACAATCAGCACAAACATTGAAAGCCAGTGTTAAAATACTTTTCGTACTAGTTTTAAAAGTTCTTTTCGCTCTAGTGTTAAAAGTACCTTCCGCAGCACGTTTCGGAATAACTGCTTAGAGTTAAAAGATCTACTTTTAGGAATGACTGATTCAAAAAGAAATTTCGACATGTTGGCGTTGGCCCTGATTGGCGCAACAGTGTGGAAATTTTCTGGCAATCTAAATCTACCTGCGCGTTTATTGTTTATTTTATTCCAAGAAATGTTTTGTTGAATCTCATATTTCTATTAATTAATGTGTTAATTACAATATTTTTTAGGCATTTTAGTACTGTGACATTGAGTAGTCGAAGGGACAAACATTCAAACGTCTGCTGTTTTGCCAATTGCAGTGAAGTAACTTAATAAACGTAGTTAAACGAGTCCTACCAGACCGGACCAACACGTGGATGATGACCGGCGATGTCCTTCGATACAAGATTCTTTCGAAATGTAGATGTTTATCGACTTGTTTTCCTGTCACGTAACTATCATATCAAAACCATTTATATAAATATCTTTAGGTTTCTACTTCTGCGATCCAATATCACTTTCAAAATGTAATACTTTCAAACGATACAGTTACAGGATCTTAACAAAGTTTACATCAAAAAGGTATGCACGGTATACAATAGCAAATAAAACTGAGGATACTTTGCTTAACTTCTGCAGCTTAAGGTAGATACCTCGTAGCTGATTTCTCAATGAAGTTTGGCCACATTTCAGCCATTCATTTCCTCTCAAGTGAGCTAGCCAAGCTTTTTCTGTATTGGATCAATATTACGTTTATCATCATTTTAATTTCCTTACAGGCTTCCTAAAATCTCTATTTGAACTCTCCATGTCTTCGTCAGTTGTCTCAAATTATTGTATAAGGGCATTTGGTAGGGAATGCCAATTGTTCAGTATATTTACCTTGCTTGAGAAGAGATTGAATTTCTCCAGAAAATGAATTCTGAATGGGAGCTTCCGGCACTTATTTCTTATATCCATGAGATCATTATAACGGAGTGAGTTTAATCCTCAAGACATAGACAAATCATGTAGGACATGTCTGTTATTGATATTAGGTATTGTTCTTTTCTTTTGTCGACAAGTGAATGCAACCATGTATTAAAAACAAGAAATAAATATAATCTATTTTATTATTACAACCAAGCTTCATTATTTATTCTTAAAAGCGAAATGAATGTTACATCAGAGCATTACAAATTTATTCTTCAAACCATAGTCCAGTATGTACAGTCATGAAGCTCAATACGTAGTAAATATGCATCCATGGATAGTTGCTAACCACTAGGATCGCTAATATCGTCTCATTACAGACAATGCGAAATATTACCGGCACAGTCTATTGTTCCTAGCACCCTTACAAATAAAGCTTCGTGACTGTATATGCTATACTGTGCTTCAAACGTACTTCCGCATAGGAATTTTAGTTGCAAAGCAGTATCATTATGATGTCCATCATTGCGTGAATGAATTTCTGACCAATTGACCACAATTCCAGCAACATCCTCGACGGTACCTTATCAGAATAGTCGTTTTAAGTGTTTATTTTAAGACATTTTATCAATATTTATATGGTAATCTAGCATCTGAGTGAAATGAAGGTAATAATGCCAGCAAAATGAATGCCGAAAGTTACTCAGCATTTCCTCTTAGTGACTTGAGGGAAAACCCCGACAAAATCTCAATCAGGTAACTTGTTCCAATCAGATTTAAACCCGACCCCAATTGTTTGATGGTCAGACTTGCTAACCGTTACTCCACAGCGGTGGACACAGAATTGTTAACAGGCAAATTCAATATTTTCTTGTTCACGTGACAAATATAATACACATGTCTGAAAACGGACATGATTAAAGAAATTAAAATAGCGACTGTGAAACTCAGACATTCGATAATGCCATAAATTATTAAGTAACACCGTCTGTCTTTAACTAGGATCGGTAAATAAACCTATGACGTCGTGAACAAAGAAATAAGTGCCAGAAGGTCATATTCGAAAATGAACACGGGATAGTAAAAGACCCAAATAAACAAATAAAACATTCACTACTCATTAACAGATCCAGCTGAGTTGATTGATATCCACAGTAAGTAGCCAGAATATATCATTCTTTTTACTTGACAATTTACAACAATAGTGAAAATTTCTTTAAAAATCGTCAAGTTCTAGAATCCTACGAGCAAAATAACTGTGAAAGCCTACGATAGAAGAAGATAGAGTATCTTCAAATAAAGAGGATGTGCAATTAATTCAACTCACAGCAGCAAACAGAAGCTAAAAATACAACAAATAAGTGGAAAATAAGCAAATATGAAAAAGTCAACAGAGTGGGTCTGAGCCTATATCTGCAAACCCAGCTTTCTGCAATCTTCCCTATTTTCTGCCTTCTTCTTTGTCTTCTCATATGATCCATATATCTCAACGTCGTCTACAATTTGATATATTCCTCTGACCCGAACTTTTCTCCCCTTCAACATTCCTTCCAATGGATCCTTCAGTAGGCAGTTTCTTCTCAACCAGTGACTCAATCAATTCCTTTTCCTCTTCCTGATCAGTTTCAGCATCATGCTTTCTTCACCCACTTTTTTCAACACAGGTTCAATTCTTATTCTATCTCTCCACTTCACACGTTCCAGTCTTCTCCATATCCACATTTCAAAATAAATGCTTCTAGTCGCTTCTCTTCACTTCGTCATAAAGTCCATGTTTCTGCCCCATACAATGCGACACTTCATATAAAGCACTTCACTACTCTCTTCCTTACTTCTTTTTCCAGAGGTCCGCAGAAGATGCTCCTTTTTCTATTAAAAACTTCCTCGGCCATTGCTAACCTCCTTTTCACTTCCTGGCAGCAGCTCATCTTACTGCAAAATATATACACAGGACTGATTAGAAAACTGATTAGAACTGATTAGAAAGAGAAAAAGGAATTGGTTGAGTCACTGGTTGAGAAGAAATGCGAACATCCTGATAGAACTAATATTTAACCCTTGCAGTGAATTTAGCTTAAGTCCGGAGAGTCCAATTAGTCAAATCCACTCTCCTCATCTCCACGCTTGGACTCCCTGGGATCTATTAAGATGCGAAAGAGACGGTGGTGTTCGGAAAGCAATGGGAAGTTACTGCATTTATCCTTCCCAAGAAAAACTGTAAACATGAGCAAAGGAAGCTTTTAATGGAAAAAGGAGCATCTTCTGCGGATCTCTGGAAAAAGAACTAAGGAAGAGACTAGTGAAGTGCTTTGTGTGTAGTGTAGCATTGTATGAGGAAGAAACATGGACATTACGACGAAATGAAGAGTAACGAATAGAAAAATTTGAAATGTGAATATGGAGAAGAACGGAGCGTGTGAAGTGGACAGACAGAATAAGAAATGAAGTTGTGTTGGAAAAAGTGGGTGAAGAAAGAATGACGCAGAAACTGATTAGAAAGAGAAAAAGGAATTGGTTGGGTCACTGGTTGAGAAGAAACTGCGAAATGAAATATGCACTGGAAAGAATGGTGAACTGGAGAAGAGTTCGGGGCAGAAGAAGATATCAAATAATAGACGACATTAAGCTATGTGGAGACTAAGGGGAAAGCAGAAAATAGGAAAGATCGGAGAGTGCTGGGTTTGCAGTGAAAGACCTGCCCAGATGGCCAGAACACATGTATATACAGGGACATCATTTTATTTTTACTTGCATTTTTATTGTACCTGCATTTCTGAATGTACTTCACTCTCACCCCTTTACTAATGTCCTTGCTCCCGTCAGACACACAAACTTACGGCCGCTGTTGCATTCGAAGTCTTCAAGCACTGAAGTAAACACTGCAGTGTATAGTGTGTTTCATAAATATGATTGCGTTTTCTATAGAAGAAAGAACCTATATTAATAATATCGTACTAAAAATTATATTCAAGAAACGATAAATTCAATTTCAGAGAATATGCTTCAAAATGTTTTTAATAATATGCGTACTGAATTGAAGCCTGCATTGTAATGAACGGCAACCATTTTCAGCTACTTGTTTAAAAATTCAGATTAGATTTTTTTGAATTGAGGTGGCTAGAAGCAAAGGAATGCTAGTGACATTTGTAATAACATGAGTTAAGTGCATCCAGTGTAAGCAAAAGTATCTAAAATTTTAGTGGCAAAGGGATATTTTAATCGCATCACACATTAAAATTTAAATAAAAATTTCACCGATTTTACGAAAGCTTAAATATTTAAACCCCATTTTCTCAAAAGTAACTTAAGTGCACTTACAGCCCTTTACTTATGACCCCTTAATTTAAATGCACTCTCTATATTGTATGTTAACACCAATAATTAATATGCTAAATAAAGTAGACATTACATAACGAACATAGCCGCCTGAAAAGTTGAGTTTTTGAAAAAAAAAATGTTACTACTCTACTGTATTTTGATAAATTCCGTAAAAGTGATGATCAAACTGAAAATCGTAATATCGTATTTCCCTACAACATAAATGGATACACTACTTTTCTCTCCTCCTATATCTAGTAAAATGATTTGTTTACATATTGCACTAGTAACATCAAACTCCTGTAATGGAAGGGGGCAACAGTGTGTCCGAGTATAGCCAGGTTAATGTTAAAAATTTTGGTAAAAATAAAGTGATGTCCCTGTATGTCCAGGATGTCTGGAATGTCGGGGCTGAAAACAGTCGCTATTTGAAAGAACTAGTCGATTCGATGCCCACTCGACTGCAAGATGTGATCGAGATATGGGGAAGGTAGACTAAATATTGAATCTTGGCTTTTTGTTTTCTTTTTTGAACGCTTAATTGTTTTAAAATGTTCTAAAGCAGACGCCAGTAAGTTTTTGTTTATTTAACGAAAGATATTTCTGTTAAGAATGAAATCTTTTTTTCGTTTCATTTGCAGCCATAATGTCGTAATAAGTAATTAATAATACATTCATGGCATAATACATTCATGTATCTGATATCAATTACTAAAATAATCATAAAAGAGACAGGAGCAATTATGTATATTTTCTCTCTCTCTCTCTCTCTCTCTCTCTCTCTCTCTCTCTATATATATATATATATATATATATATATATATATATATATTAAAAACAAAGCAAAAAAGAATAGGCCTATAAAAAGCACTGGGTTGTGTTTGAACGCAGGATCTCACGAATACCAGGCAGGATCGCTACTATTACGCTATAAAGTAATTCACAGAACACTTTAATTATAACTGTAGATATCAGTCAACGTGGTCCAACAACATGTAACATCGCCTGTCTCCGAATTGTAGCGAAGATACCCGAAGGGAACTTTGCTTCTAGAGAGCGGCCACTTTTTCTTTTGACAACTGTACTTACATCTAGCATACTCCTAGAATTATAGTACCCCAATACTACTTCCGGACCACAACACTGATACACATTAATTATCTAATTCACTTAATTTCACTACTAATTACTCTCTCTTCCGCTTCTCATTTGTTCAGATGTTCGTTCACTTTAATTCATTGTTTCTAGGTCCACCTTGCTAAGCTCTTCACACTTTTTTCTGACACTTGACACATTCTTCTCTATTCTTATTGTATCACTTCTGCCACTCCTGACTTACTTCCACTCAGTTTTTAGCAGTTAAGTTGTGAATGGATAAAAGGCGATTAATCTTATGCCAAAGAAATTAAATCAATTCTTAAATACATTAATTTTTTCCATGTTATGCTAAAAACTAATAAATACCGCTTTACATCCGTTGTGTGGGAACTGAATATAAAGTTATTGCTGTTGAGTTGTACCCGGAGTTTATCTGCCTACAGAACGGACGTATGCAAAACAACATTACGATTTATTGGTTTATTACCTGTCTACTTCGCGAACTAATAGCTCTCATTCTTTCCAGAAACTCGGCTAAGGCTGAAATATGTGTAATCAATAACACCGCATTTCGAAATTCCTGGACGACAAGAATGTTGCAAGGACAGTTTTTGTACAGCTCAGTTTAGAGCAATTTATTGCTTCGTAACAGATCTAGTCTGCATTCCTGTGCACGGTACTGCGCAAACTGCGACATAAATTCCAGCCGGCGAGATGTATCGGTGATAATCCTCCAATTAGAGCGCGCACACCTTGCTTTAACATATGTGACGTCCTCGGCGCTCTATAGCAGTCGTCCGATCACTCTTCTACTGTAATCACTGCAACTTCCAATTCTAGAGCTTAAGAACTCCCACTAAAATTGTTTTTCTGTTCTAAAACTGAAGCATCTCTTTAATTCAATTCTTCTTCTTCTTCTCCCCTCTAAACATCCCTCCCATCTACCTTCCTTTTAAATCTTCCTTCCTTATTTATATCTTACCTCCCTTCTATCATTTTTCACCTCTTCTTTGTCTTCTTTTTCTTTAAACTTTTTTTTCCTTTAGTCCTCTTTTAGCCGCCTAGTTCTTATTTCTACTTCATTTTTTTTCTTTACTCTTTTTCCCCCTATCGGAACACAAAGTGGCTGAAATTCAAATATTTACTGTAACAATACTATGAGCCACAGCCAAGTGGTAATGCTATTAGAACTCGGATTTTAGCCACTCAAAAATTAATTTTGTGCGAGATCGTACGTATTTGCTTGTTTTCCGCACAGAACCAATACGCGGTAAGTGTGAAATACCACATTCAGTATTCCCAACGTAACACACATAACAATTTCCCTCTTCTTACCGCTTAAGCGCGACATTCATTTTACTGCTTTAGGCTTTTAACATATTACTTTTAGACACGTTTAACATAGTAATAATTATAAATTGGAAACTTACCACTGCAATTTCACCTAAATTGCAATGTTAATTATTGTTTTTAAATATTTGCAAAAATTAAGTAAAGTCTACTACTCCACGAAACTTATTGCATTCCTGATACAAGTAACATTAAGGAAGCCGTGAAAAAATCAACGAGATTCCAGATGCCGATGTTATTACTGCAATATGTTATATAAATAATATTGTTAAAATATTAAAATGAAAAATAAATCATTACATAACCTTACCGTTTGTTTTAAGTTCGCATTTATAGACTGGGGGGGGGGGAAAAGACAGACGTATATCACGGCCTGCTGGAGTATAGTAAATACAGAAAACATTTTATAGCAACAATGTCGAAGAAAGATATTTTGGTGTTCCGAAGTTGCCGTCATTAAACAGAAACCAACATGGAGATTTCATTGCAACTAATTATAAATTCGTCTTTCAGGTATGTAATAAACGATCTTCGCACAAAATAATGTACGATACACGAGCGGTATGTTTGTTTTCATGTTCTCGGAAATTAAAAAAGCTCAACTACGTTTCGCTTTTTCAATCTTTTCCTCGACCATGAAAACGTCAACATACCGCTCTTGTAACGTATGTTACTATTTAGACACCTAAAATAGGCCCTGAATTTATAAAAATGGGCACTAAAAACATAGATTTAGATACCTAAAAAACAATTTGGAGCAGCTAAAAGTACTATCTCATACAGATAAAATGTAAATACACACACAATAAAGTAACTATAAAAATGCAATAATTAGTGAGTATTAAGGTATTAAGCATTACAAAAGCAGTAAAGAAAATTGCTGTTAGAAACGTTATTATTGTTAAGTCTTAAATTATGAATATCGGTACATAATTTTTAATTAATTCATTGGCCTTATTGCACTAAGGCTGCTAATACAAAAGTGTTCATATTACAATTAAATTAATTAATTTACCAATGAATTTACAATTAACACATTCATAATTGGCATTGCAATACATAACAACGCTTTTCTCCAATTTTATATTGTGAACCATTTAATAAGCGAAAACAATTCCTCCCAATGATACCGAAGCAAATGGATACATATTTAAATCTAGCAATATTAGCTATGCTGATTTCTTTCGGGAGATCTACATCCTCCCGATTCATCACATTCCTACTGTCTGCTCAAGTGCTCAAGAAAACCAGACACCTTCCAGGAATTTATTCATTCCTACAACAAAACTTATTACAGGATATTTTAACCATACCCACTCCATGACATTCAAAACTTTCTCTTTCACCGATACATGAAAATTTAAAAATATATACGTAACAAATAGAAATAGGCAATTTTATGCTCTAAACCTTAAAAATAGGTCTTAATGGGCAAAATAGGCATTTTAGGCACCATAAAAGCGCTTTCAAACATTCATATTTTTTATAAAATGTGAAGATATTTAACTAGTTTTAGTTTATTCGTACAGAAAAAAAAATAGGCATTCGACCTAAAACCCGAGGTCTAGTTATTAGCAGTTAGGCAATGAAGCAATGTAACTTGTGTTATCACAACGACATCGTCTCCCTTCGCTAGAGCATAAGGGTGCCGAATTTGCGTTTAGAATTAGCCGTGCCGCTCGGCCTCTCAGTAATATCGCGGCATCGAACGCAGCTACAGACCTGTGCTACCTCTCGTTTTATTTTTAATCTCGAGTTCTGCAATATTAATATGATAATAAACACACGTACGATACACTTTGAGTGAATCATAGTGAATAATTTGTTGTGGGCTGGGACTAATTTCGTTATGTCGCTTCATATGAAGAGAAAATAGTATATTGCATGACCTTCAGTAATTACTTCTTTTATCATAGACCTCTATTCTCCATTTTTAAACCGAAACAACAATAAGTCATTCAAACTAACACAACTTCAGTTTCATTATTGAAACTCGATGACGTATTCTACATGCCGAAGTATCCCTGACACAGTGCAGAAATTTAACTTATCCCTTTTCCACTATTTTCTTTGGCCATCTTTCTTTCTCTGGCTTTCTTTTACTTATTCTTTCTCTCTTTCTTGCTTTCTTTATTTTCTCTCTTTTCATGCATTTTTTCTAACATTTCGTCCTTTGCTGTCATTTTAATTTTTTTTTTTTTTTTTTCATTTTTCTTACGGCTTTTTTCATTTTCTTCCCCAACTCAAAACAATGTCCCGCGCCGTAGCGTCGTAATCTAAGGCATCATGCCTAAACCTGCGTTACGAGATGAGCGCTGGTTCAAGTCCTGATGGAGAAGAAATTTTCTCACATTTTGGCCAGTGTATGAGACCGATGCCTATCCAGCATTGTGATGACTTTGGGAGCTATGATGGGTAACGAAATCTTGTTTCGTTAATCAGCTATTACGCCTGCATGATCATTTTTTTTGCCCCTTCTGATTGGATGATCGGACATGTGGTTATGAGAGGCCAGCAGTGAGCTGGTCAGTCTTGACAGCCGCGCTATGGATTGTAGTCGTTAAGTCCCATACTTAAGAAGGACGTTGCTTAAAGTACAACAAATTTACTTGTGTCATTTCCCATCATGGCACTTGGAGTGTTATTAACTTGTGTTTAAGTCCTTCCTCATTATATTAAGGGGAGAGATATAGGGTGAAAATGGTAAAAAAATGTATTTTTAATTTTACTTTTATTTTATTCTTTGGCGTTTAAAGATTAGGTTTCCAAAATTTTATTTCGGAATTCCATCAGGAAGTGCTCCAAAACAATTATTAAATAGCATAGTACCACACCACTTTTCTTTATAATCCTAAATTTCACTCTTCATTTTCCGAAAGCTGGAATTTTTTACAATAAAGTAATATTTTCTCAAAAACTACTTCAGATAAAGTACAAATAAATTTTTCATACCTGTTACTGAATAATGAACATTTCTTTATTGACGGACTGTTTTAGGTGTCAATTTAAAGCAGGCTACTTTACTTATATAAAGTAGTAAACTTTTATGTATTGTAATCATAAACATTAAAAAATTACGCTAAACTGGAGAATTAGAACGGTAGCTTTGAACCGTGCCGTTACGGTTACGACCAAATTTAAGTAAATACACAATGTTGCCAACATAAGAACATGACTTTGGTCTGTATGGGCGTTAGAAGGAGAAATTTGTTTCTTTTTCTCTCTACCTCCTTCGTTCTTAACATTACTGAGACTTTTCCCTGGACCACCAAATTGGACGACATTTCTACGTAGAAGATTAAGACGGATCTTACAAGCGATCGCCAATTACTAACAGTATGGTCATCAAATTTATGTGTCCATTTTATCTCGAACTAAAACCTCTCTCGCATTTTCTTTTGTTTCATCACGGTCGAATGGGTTTATCTCTTCGGTATCGATGTTTCTAGTCGGTCATGGTCTTTGTGACAGTTTTTGTTTCGTATTGATAAACAATAACACAATTAAGGCGGTGAATAATTTCATGGCCCCTAAAAGTTTTTTTTCGTAAAAGGCTAGGTATTTTCTCTAGGCCACGGATGAAACTGCAATGCGGTCATAATTACGTACTTAACGCTTTGGCGAACATTAACCGGAAACTTACTTTCCATTATTTAAATGATATTCCGTGAAACACACCTTTTTTTCCCTTTATTTCGTCGACATAACCTACTTTAACATCTTACTACATCTGCAATTTCTTTTAGTGCATTCAAAACATCGTCGTTGTACTGCATAAATCTTAAGCTTAACTAATGGAGTTATTTACTTAAAATATAGTCGCGAACTTTACTACCACCATTTCTATTGTTTTTTGTTTGACACGGCTTGGTACGACTCGGTGACTAGTGGCCAGCGAGTAACGTCGACTATCGACATTGCTCTACCGTGCGTATTATCCAGTTGCTCCAAAAATTATATAAAAAACTAAATTATATTTTTAAATTTTATCTATAGAGATTTGTTAGATATAACATGGGGCAAATTTTTACAAATTATAGACCCATATTTCTAAGAGGTCATGAGAAAATGTCCCTTATTTTCTGTAATACCAGGTTAGATTAGGTCGATTCATAACTGGTCTTCCTCTTATGCTACGATATTATAATTATAATCCAACATTAATAAATTCACTTTAAATAAGCCTACCTAATTTCAAATTGTTACTTCAATAAATGTGGGATCTGTGATCAATTAAATATAACAGTGAATTTGTACAGACGTCTCCCATTTTCGACGAAAAATATGAGCATTATTTTAAGAATACTTCAACATTAGGCAGCACATACAATCATCAGAATTTGTACATTTCCAGCACCACTTGTTGGGATAAGATGGAGTTTACGAAATCTTGGAAGCTCTACCTTTCTGTGCTCCGCAACGTAACTTGCAGCGTCCGTTCCATCCAGAACTACTTTCACTTCTGTAATAAAGAGTGTCATAAAATTGCATACGCAATTATTATCCTGCAAGCTAGCCAATCTGATAGGGATTATATCTGCTACATCTCTCTAATGACTTGCAAATTGTAGTGTAATTAGCACAACTCACCCTCGTAAAGCAAAACCAGACTCCATGTCCAAACCAGTACTGCGAACGGCTGTCCCGATATCTCTGACGTAATTAGAATATAAATTTATATTCAAGGAAATTTTTGTCATGTATGTACAGATTAGGTGCCTAATTTGTTATACTTAATACAGAAATAGGCTGCTATAATTTTAGTTTAATGTAGATAAAATATTTTAGTCTGACAGAGATCTCAATTGAAACGTTTCTGCAAAACATCTGGCAAAGTACAAAAATTTACATAAATATTTTATCTTAATGAACATTCCAACGTAATCGTCTCACTAAAGTGTTTTATGAACAGGATATTACGAGATTAAGGTGTTGCTCTTCTTGAAGTACGGATACTGGGTCGGAATACGGGAAACATTCTAACGAGGAATAAAAGGAAAGGAAGACAAGGAGTTCAAAAAATATAAAGACAATGAATACAAAAACAGATAACTTACTAACAAAAACGTAAAGCTGATTAAAAATAATGACCTAAGAATGATAAGTAGATAAAGATCAAGATAGCAGTTATGAGATAATCGAGAAAAAACTACTTTCATAATTATTTTCAACATTCAATAATTGTTTTAACAGTCATTGAAAAGTTACGGATATCTTTTAACATTTTATACCATTAAAGTAAATATTAATTGAATCTCCAATAAACATCTAACAAAAAATGACGATGGAATTATCCAGTTCTCACTCTCAATCGAAATTCTGAATTTCTTTCAATACAAAGTGACAAAAATGTGAACTTAAACAATAGCTACTCGTACATGAATAACGTTACTTAAAATGTGTTTTAACATTAAAAAAATCATTTCATGTCATTACAGTAAAAATTAACTAATTTCCTTTATATTATTTTTAACAAATATAAAAATAAACGTATCCAGTTCTCACGCTTAAAGAAAGAATTCAAATTATTTCAAGACAAAATGTGCATGTAAATGTAAACACTATTCGCCAAAATAATAATTTCTGCAGTTAGTTAAAAGAACAGGAAACATATCATATTTGCGTGCTAGTATATTGACTCTGAGTCCATCTCTATGTCCTTTTTTTAATATCCACACCTACTTCACGAATATGATTATACCACAGTTTACTACATACAGTTGCGAAGCTTGGGATGATTTTTTTTCCATTTCTCGTGATAGTTGCTAGCCGCTTGGAGCGCTGTAAGTACTAGGAACAATAGACTGTGTCACTGCCATCGTGATTTAATATAGGCAGATCATGTGACTCGCTTAACCCGATTACGAAGGGCGGCGTTTCAACCATATAAATTAGTTTGAATGCATAAAGAGTAGTGTAATTGCATTAATAAATTTAAAACAATGATTATAAGACACTTCAGACATAATTCACTTGCGAGTTAAGGTGTAATATTATTTTTGGTATGACAATTACGTTGTTCGTGTGTGTAATACCTGCCTTTATTTGGATTAAATATTGCGAAATTCTTGTACATTCATTTATGCACGATTCAATAATTTTCAGTTGCACCGCACGGATATTTAGATATGTTGAAGTTATAGGTTATGTTTACTGTACCAGTACTTCAATATTCGCATTTATACATTGTAATTAAGCATAAAGTTACGTGTGATAACTTGTAAATGCAATTTGTCTCTATTTCAGTTGTATTTATTCGTTTCTTACGGTACTCCACTCTGAAGTCTGATTAATGTACAGTACTATGTTAATAGGCTAAACTAGCGCAGAGGTAGTTCCTTTGTACTCATACTCCTTGCATATACGGATCTGTGACAGGTTAGGTTTGGTTAGTTTTGGCTTTTATTATGCCTTGGTTATACGATGACCTGTACCTCCACAAAAAACCTCTTATAAATCCAACGATTTTCACTTCCGAAATCGCAGGAACTACCTCAGCGCTAGTTCCACCGCCTTATGAGTGCTGCCTTATTGGCCTTCGGACACTTGACTAAAGAACAGCTGTACTGCACTATATTGAAATACGGTAACCTCACAGCGCTATTACTATAGCAACTAGATTTACAAAGTCTCCAATGCCCTGCCATTACATATGTAGTCCTATGTTATGCCATATGGGAATTATAGGTTATTACTTATATTCCTATATTCGCAATATACAATATAATTAAGCATAATGTCAGGTATGATACGCCGCACATTCAATTTGTCTGTATTTTAATACTACAATTGAGTACGTACTGAATTACTGTATTTATCTACTTCCTAAGAGACAAAGTAACACAATCGTACGTACACTAATTTCATAGGAGTGGTATGGTAACTTTTCTATCTACAATTAAGGAAGTTAGATGTGCTAAATTCAAATCACAATACAGTATAAATTTATTCTTTTTTATGAAGCATCAAAATAGCTTCCATTCTAAACTTTAAATGTTTATGCGAATAGATTATGTTAACATGTAAAATTATCTTCACATTAAAATAACACAGTTTTGTAAATATTTCTGCAACAAATTATGCAATAAGAAGTAAACGGAACTTATGGACACATTACACTAAATAAAACTTAGCAATGATAAGCAATAAAGTTATACTATAATATTTGACTGAGGCCCATATACTGAAATAAAAACCCGAACATACACATTGGAATTCCTCAAGGATCAATATTAGGTCCCCTACTTTTTCTAGTGTTTATAAATGATCTTGCCCCCCTAATAAAAGATGTAGGTCATCCCATATTATTTGCAGATGACACAAGTATAGTAATTACAGGTCAATAACTCCAACACATTCCAATCTTCAACAGAGGAAATTCTCTTCAAAATATGTGACTGGTTCTCAGCCAATAAATTAGTATTAAATTGCAACAAAACTAACATAATTCAATTTAAATCCTGTCCAAATTCAACGTCGCAAATTTCTAGCGCAATAATTAAAAATAGATCCCTATTAGAAACAATAACAACCAAATTTCTTGGCTTAAAAATCGATAATGTGTTAAATTGGAAAAATCATATTAAAGAAATTACCCCCAAACTAAATTCAGCTTGTTTTGCTATTAGATCTACGCAAAATATAGTAAATATCAACACCTGAAAAACAATATACTTTGCATACTTCCACTCGGTAATGAGTTTTGGAATAATATTCTGGGGAAATTCCACAGATAGTAACAATATATTTCTATTACAAAAAAGAGTAATTAGAATAGTAGTAGGTGCCAAATCTAGGGAATCGTGTAGGGCTATTTTCAAAAAATTACAAATAATGCCCATGGCTTGTCAGTATATCTTTTCATTAATAATCTTCCTCGTATATAATCGTGAAAACTTTGTAACTAATTCAACGTTCATAGCATAAATACAGTCAAAAAGTGACTTTCATACTCCATCGGCAAGTCTATCGTGCTATCAAAAAGGAGTGCGTTATATGGCAGTAAAATTTTTAATAGCCTCCCTATCGATATAAAAAATGAAACTCAAAACATAAAATTATTTAGGGCCAAATTAAAGAAGTACCTAATTTCTCACGCCTTCTATTCTGTAGGTGAATTCATGACATTCAATAACACTTCATGAAATTGATGCTAAAACTTTGTGTTGTACTAGTAGACTATATTGTAAACCTCGTCTATATATATTTCATCTAGATTGTGACTATAAATTAAGATTTTATAATAGTATTAAGTTTTTTGACTTATTCCATATTCTAGCTGTAATCATGTATGAATACCATGGAATGTTAATAAATACAATACAGTACAATCGTCTGCTCGGGAAAGAGTCTGTGCTGAGGCGATAGTAGTGATCCTGGTGGTCAGCAACTATCTATGGATGCATATTTATTAAGTATTGAGCTTCGCAACTGTATATATTAAACTGTGATTATACCACAGTTTATACACTAGAGGAATGAACTTCTCAAGCTTCAAAATATCAAGAAATTTCTTTCTGATTTCTTGATAATTAAGATTCGTACAGATTTCCAGCTAAATCCAAATTAATTTCATCCACATGCATTCTTTTCTTCAAAGCAACAAAAGTATCGGATACGAGCATGTTGTGTCTCAGACACTGCAATATTTTCACCTGAATACACAAACATTTTACATATTCTACAACTCAAATAGTAGAAAAAAAATTGTAAATTATGTTTTATTTAACGACGATCGTAACTGCCGAGGTTATATCAGCGTCGGCGATGTGTCGGAATTTTGTCCCGCACGAGTTCTTTTACATGCCAGGAAATCTACTGACACAGCCTGTTCCATTTAAGCACACTTAAATGCCATCGATCTGGGCCGGGATCGAAATTGCCACACTTTAGACATGCCTGATGTACACACCACGTTACTCTGCTGTCACATTGAGAGTGAGAACAGGATAAGTCTGGTCTTTGTCCACTTCTCCTTCTCAACAAAAGTGGAAATCTAGAAAATGATAACATATCCATGTAGTTCTCTTTGTATGAAATATTTGACTACCATTTCACACCAGTAGACGGAGTAAGGGCTATAGTTGCGTTTGGCATTAAAATCTCAATTTCATCAAAAAAAGGTCTTTATCTATAGAGACTGGATTAATCTTGTACAGGATAGGGACCGATGTCGGGCTTATGTGAGAGCGTCAATGAACCTACGGGTTCCTTAAAAGCCATTTATAAGTAAGTAAATATGGTCTTTATCCACCTATCATTCTTAGGTCTTCATTTGAAAATGAAGACTAAGAAAAAATCAAATTCAATATAAATGAAGATAATTAAAGTGAAGATGAAGTCTAGAGTAAAGATTAAGATAACGAGATAAAATCAAGAACAATTAAATTTGAAAGCGTAGCATCAAAATGAACATATGGATTATGTAGCAAGGATAAAGTTTCTTGAAGGTGCATAAAATGATCTTCCTCCTAAGTAAGCAGCGAAATATGCCTTATTCGAGATTCAGTATTCTCCTTTGGATCTCCGAATTCCCGTTAACTCACTGGTTTACAGTTCTTTGCAATTTTCGGAAATAAATCTCTTTCATCCTTACTACATGTTTCATTTAAGTTCATCTCCTTTCTTAATCAATTCTTTTTATCTTTGGTCACTTTATTTCAGTTTCTTCTGAATTCTTAGAATCGCTCCTACTAGGTGGTGAGCAAATCTTATTTGGAAAGCTTCCAAAATAAAAAGTTAATTAATATGAGAACCAATAAATTGAAAATAAAGGCAAAGGCAATTAAAATAAGCATGGAGACGACTTGGTAAGGGTGATGCAACACTAACATACCTAGGGGTAAAATACGGTTTCGATCTTTGGATAATAATGTAATAAAAGAAAAGTGAAAACGAATAGGTTTAGAATGTAAACGTGTTGAAAATGAAGCTTAAATTAAGAAAATGAGTCCACACCTGTGGAGTAACGGTTAGCGCGTCTGGACACGAAACCAGGTGGCCCGGGTTCGAATCCCGGTCGGGGCAAGTTACATGGTTGAGGTTTTTTCGGGGTCGAAAAATCGAAAGTGAATTGGGAGGAAAAATTTTAAAAGGTACGCAAAACGCGTCCTTGCAAGGGGTTGGGGGCTGTAAAAAACTAAATATGTGAGCTCCAAGCCTGTTGGCCACTAGTCTCACTCCGGGTTACGCTGCTCCACTGAAGGAACTCTAGAAAATTTTTAAGGGGAAGCCGAAATTGGACGTAACCTCTTAGGTACCACATACGCGAGGGGGACTGTTTTTCGGGGTTTTCCCTCAACCCAATATGAGCAAATGCTGGATAACTATCGGTCCTGGACCCCGGACTGATTTCAGGGGCATTATCACTTTCATCTCATTCAGACGCTAAATAACCTAAGATGTTGATACAGAGTCGTAAAATAACTTAAAAAAAAAGGAGCCACGAATTTATCACCCCTCGAATGTTGATCGATCCTAGGTATTGATTACTGAGTGGACAACGATTTATACTGTTTTCCTAGACTCCAGAAATTTCCAACAAGAAACGCATCTTACTTTTCCCTTTCACTTTATTTCACGTCATTCCATGCAATATAAATATGGCAAAGGACTGCGTGCAAGCTTGAATCCGGAGACGGAGATTAAGGCGCAACTAATACCTGACGAACATGTACCATCGACAGTAGACTATATGATCTTGTACGAGTAAAAATGAAAATGAATATTATTAGATTAGATTGTTCACAGTAAAGGCGAAAATAAGGGAAGTGTAGGAGAAAATAATGAAAATGAATACAAATATATAAACTAATAAAAATATATTGGATATTAATGCAAAGGCATTAGAAATAAATGCAAAGGTATAGGAAATGAATGCAAAGATATTGAAAATGAATGCAAACATATTGGAAATTAATGCGAATGTATTGTAAATTAATGCAAAGGTATTGGAAATGAATGCAAATCTATTGGAAATGAAAGCAAATGTATTGGAAATTAAAGCAAAGGTATTGAAAATGAATGCAAACGTATTGGAAATTAATGCAAACATATTGGAAATTAATGCAAACATATTGGAAATGAATGCAAAGGCATTGGAAATGAATGCAAAGGCATTGGAAATGAATGCAAACATATTGGAAATTAATGCAAACATATTGGAAATGACTGCAAAGTTATTGGAAATTAATGCAAAAGTATTGGATGCAAAGGTATTGGAAATGAATGCAAAAATATTGGAAATGAAGGTGTTGCGCTCTCGGGTATAGGGTAAAGGTTGATAATATTCTGATACGAGTAATATTGCGATAGTTGTTTTTGATAATTTATTACAATTTTACTGACCGAGAGAAGGATTGGTTTTGTGCAGAAACTTGTCCATGAACAATCCCTTAATACGTTGACGCAAAAAGCTGATCTTCCTCTCGCTGACTAAAATTGTAATAAATTCTCAAAAATAACTATCACAATATTATCCATATCACAACATTACCATCCTTTACCCTAACTACCCAGTAGCACTTTCTCTATTGGTCTATGATCTATGATCATCTTAGAAAATATTTTTAGAAATATTGTAATGCGTTATAAAACCGTATAGAAGGAAGTTAATACGTTCTTCAGAAATCTATTGTTTAGCCAAGAAAGTAACTCGCTGATCTAGCTATGAACTCTGGTTAGACGTAGCAGTCATCGACATACCTTTATCCGAACTTGGATACACATCATATTCTTCAATAAGTGTATTCATTCACGCCACATCAAAGTAAGATTGCCTACGTATGATCGTCTTTAATTCTAATTGGCTATCAATGACGTAAAGTTAACAGAATTATTTTCCTCTGCAGAATTCCATTGTATTTACTTATTCTTATATTGTCTAAAATACAGCTATATGTGTTAATTTACACTAGGGCCTACATGTTATTTATGATGACGTTGTAGGCCAAGATTTTGTTAAGGGTATTTCGCCGACTGAAGGTGAGATGCTGTTGTTGAGAATACAAAAGCCCTTTCTTTCAAGTTCGCGTGGACTATTGTTGGGCTTTTGGTGGTTATTAGGCTTTTCGAGGTATAAGACATGGATTGCAGAATATATTTCAAGAAAGTTTGGAAGAAATTATGGAATCAGTTTGCGGACACAAGAACGGACAAAGATAACAGCTATTTTATGTCAGTAATCTCTCATATTTGTAAATTCAATAAATCAAGTATAGTTTTGGTTGTAATTAATTTAACCTCGAATTTCAATTAAGGCATCCAGTACATTTCCTATATATCCTAATTGAAACTAGCATAACAAGTAAGACAACTGATATTCGCTAAATTGAGTATGACGAGTGGAATTAACTAAACAAGTAAAAAGTGTTAAGGTAGGTGCAAACGAAGTGAAGACAGTCACTTTTCCATTACAAGATATAATGGTGGTGTCAGAGCATTATGATGTTTGACTTGTTATCGCCGGGAGTCGAACGCAGTAGGCAACCGTTCTACAAGCCATCGGACTTAACTTATAGCACAACATAAAAATGGTTTTCACAAGTGGGAGAAGCAACACTTAACATAACTTGTTTGCGGTAAGAAGCGCGTATAACGTATTTTTGGTGTCAGAAGTACAACACGATATAACAAATGCAAAGGTATTGAAAATGAATCCATAGATATTTGAGCTGGGTGTAAACATACCTGAAATGGTGTAAAGATATTGTAAATGTCTAAAAATATCGTTCATTGTAGGAAACACTCTTTTAACACTTATACAATCACTGATTAACTTTATAACTTCCTTAATTTTAAATAACTTTGTATTCATTTATTTTTATTTTATTAGGTTATTTTACGACAACAGCTTAGGTTATTTAGCGTCTGAATGAGATGAAGGTGATAATGCCGGTGAAATGGGTCAGGGATCCAACACCGAAAGTTACCCAGCATTTGCTCATAGTTGGTTGAGGGAAAACCCCGGAAAAAAACCTCAACCAGATAACTTGCCCGGACCGGGCATCGAACCCGGGCCACCTGGTTTCGCGACTAGACGCTCTAACCGTTACTCCACAGGTGTGGACTCTTTGTATTCATTTCTAACATCTTTGCATACATCTCCAATATCTTTTTAGACTGATTAACTTTATAACTTCTTTACTGTGTTAACATTAGAAAATTACCTGGCTGACTAGTTTCGAAGTGGTATTATTCAATTTTCCGAAGGCTAGTCAATACCATTTCCAAACTAGTTAGCCAGTAACCTTCAGGAAAGCAAAGATTTTGGAAATGAATGCAAAGTTATAGGAAATGAGTGCAAAGACATTTGAAAAGAATGCAAATTTATTGGGAATGATTGATATGATATCGTAAATTAATGCAAAGATATTGAAATGAATAAAAAGTTATTGGAATTGATTGAAGAGATATTGGAAATTAATGCAAAGACATTGGAAATGGATGTAAAGATCTAGGAAAGGAATGCAAAATTATGGGAAACTAATGCAAATATATTTGAAGTGGATGTGAAGATATTGCAAATGACTGAAGACATGTGGAAAATGAATGAAAATATGACAGATTTCAAATCTACTTACTTAACTAGCTGGCTACCTTAGAAGCTTTAGGGACTAATCACGTTAATTAACTGATCCTCCATTTGTCGAGTGGGCAAGAGAGTACGTATTACTCAATTGGCTTTTGCACCCAAAACAGTAGATAGCATCGGTATCTTCAATAACGTTACACTCAGTGTGTAAACTGCACATCATATTAATTATATAGAATGAACCTCAATTATATAGACAAACTTTAGAATCGGATAGATAACCTTTTTCAAAACACTTTCTGTTAAGGAGTAAATGGGCTACAACGTTTCATTTCAATACAACAAAGTTTTATGTCATTAATTGGACGTCCTCACAGGATGAGATTGAGGTGATCAGTTGTTTTAAAATTAGTTAATGAACTTAATAAACAAATAATTAATTATATAGGTATACTTTTATCCAGAAGTACAGAAAAACACTACGGGTAACAAAAAGAACAGAAAAAGGAAAAACACTTACTGCAGTGATCAATTAGCAGTCTGATCTAAATAAACTGCGACTCTTTTTTTCCTTAATAAAAAGTATTTTAGAAATGTTATCAAGGCCTATTCGACCCCAAAGTTTGTCGATCTAATTTAGTGACACACTATAGCCTATAAAAGTCCTCCCTAATTATTACAATGAATACATAGCTACCAAGAGTGGCATGTTTCTGCACCTATGATACGGGCGAATATTGAAAACTATAAGAAGACTTTTCTGATTGTAAAGCCTATAAGAAGCTTTATACTCTGAATGTTTCTGTAGTTATGACTGTTGCAATATCCAAAACCTCGTACCACAAGCCTTATTTTATTCCATTTGTAAAATTTTGTATCACTGATATATTCTCTCACAGCTCAATTCTCGCCGTCCCCACTGTAGCCTTTATGTAGAATTCTAAAACTTATGTCTTCCCCAACTTTTGGAGTTGCCATATAAGAAAGAATAATGGAAATAAGATTATAATCGTATAAAACATGATAAGAAATCAGAATTTTTACAATAGAGTGATCAATATAAAATTAATGTGGTAACAGGATGAAGAAAGATAGCTCAGGACGTCGTATAAAGATGATGTCGTAGGATGTAAATAGCTTCAATGATTCAATAGCTAATCTTTAATGATGATAGTTTGTATGTCTTTTGCTGTAGAAGTTACCGAAGCGCTTGTGTTGTGACAGAACTACGACGACTACATAAACTGGCAACAGCAAAATATTCATAATTATCTTCCAAAAACCGATGGAAATCCTTCAAACTTCATCCTGAGCAACAAGTTTCCGAGTCCTCGAGAGTTAATCCACTACTTTGTCACACGGCAGGTTACTAAATTCTTCTGTTTCATCACACAGAGCCCAAAAGCCGTCACATCAAGGTTATGAGTGACGTTACAAATTTCTGGAGGAAGAAAACTCCAATTTATGAATCGGCTTGTACAGTATAGCATTCTGTAATGGGACAGGTGTAATTTCGTGCCAAGAAGACGCCGCAACGTGACAATGTTGAATGACCCGCAGATATAGACTTGTAACCCGGAGTAAGGTTCTGTTTCAATATCCATTTTTGGAACTGATTCTTATCGAACCAAACTGTCTGGTCACGAAGCTATTCCAAGTATCACCACCAACATTAATCACAATTATCATCATCAGTCATCAATTTGCCCACCTCAAGCCATCACTTTAAGCTCACAACACGATGGAGATAAGAATTCTTAGCCATGAAGAAGACATACTTTTCCATTATAGCCTACGTTTTACGCGTGTAGAAACAATTCGATCGCTGGGGCATGGATCTGAAACACTCCTGGACCTATTACCTGGTTGTTTTTTTCCATATTTACCCCTACAGCAAAGTGAAAGTCACCTAACATCATGGTGAACCCTGACATTATTTTGTAAAAAAAAAAAAAAAAAAAGAAAAGAAGATACCACCTCATCATTAATTCCATCTAGGCTAGGAAAGCGCACAGCTGATAGGATATCGTTAAATAAACCGATGAAAAACAATTACTTTAACATACTATCGACGATATTTCTGCTTGAGCCACTTGTAACGGGTGTACGCTTGGAAACGGGTGTCGTTCAGTACGCCGCCGTTCGAAAAGTGACAGGGCGGAAGTACCAACCCGTTTAGCGGTGATTCGGCGCGTCAGCTTTCAGTAATAAAACTTGGCAACCTATAATACATTACAGATGTAATAAATTGACTTACTTTATAATAAGTGCTGGAACTTATATCATCCTCTCTAATGCCCGTTTAAAGGATCCCATACACGCAGGAGTTAAGTCTGTGCAAGTTAAGGGGTTAGGTACAGCTTACAGCAGTAAAATTTTTGGAAATATTCGACTTTTTTTTTCCTCCATTAATGTATCTTGTACAATAATGAAAATTGGTACCGGTATGTGTAAAATTGTCTTTCTGATGTATGAAAAAAAATATGTTCACAATTTAATATTATATATATATATATATATATATATATATATATTCAAAATCCATAGTTCACTGTGCAGTGATGAAGCGTTTCCTTCATAACTCATAAACTTAACTTTTTTATGTACTCTCTCTTTTATTTTATTGCTGAAACTCATGTTTACAATATATAATGCTCTTTCAACTACTTTCCTTAATAAATATATTTTTTTTATTTTGTGTTAGAAGAAGATACTGATATTTGACCATTTTTTTAATGAATTCGTTTTTTTATCAGACAATCTATCAAAGGTAGAGAAGTGATCTTGAATCATATTGTAGATTATGACATGCATAAATACACACAACAAATTTCGTCACAGAATGTTGGATAGTTTTTTAGTTATGTGGGAAACGCTTCATGACTCCACAGTGAACTGAATTTTGAATATATATATATATATATATATATATATATATATATATATATATATATATATTTTTTTTTTTTTTTTTTTAATCGTATTTTTTTTTTCATATAGCAGGACAGTGTTTTACACATACTAATTTTCATTGTTGTACAAGAAACAGTAATGAAGGAAAAGATGTTGAATATTTCCAAAATTTTACTGCTGTAAACTGTACCTAATCCCTTAATATCAACAGGCAAATCTCTTTGTGTATAGGCAAAAAGTATAACGACTTTTGGTCTTGAAATAAGTTTCCAGACTTCTGCGGCTGCTCGAAATTTTTTCGACTGTAGTGCTCTCCAAATCAAGCGGCACAGAAATAAACATAGAAAGAAACGATATTGCGAGCATGTGATCAAGATTTCGTCATAGTTTCGTTTTAAGCAGTTCTCTGTAGCGAAATGGTAGCAAGCTAAAAAAAAATACAGATTTGAGAAACTATTCTCACGCATTTCTATGAACGTAAACCCGTAAAGGCAAATTATTTCTCGAGTGATCGCATTTCTCCATATAGAATTATTGATTTCAAAGATCTCTTACAACTCTTTTGCGAACTATTGGCCTAAATCTAGGAGGTAAGCTTGAGCGAGTAAGAACAATCATCCAATTCAGATTTACCTCCATGAAGTGAGTCTGAATAGATTAAATCTCCGTTAAGTCTTTGTGTCCATGGGACCCTTTACATCTTTTGGAAAGATTTCTAGACACAAGCTGGATTTCGTCTCTATCGATTGAATTTAAGCCTAGACACATATTCCGTTCAATTCAATTTATAAGGCTTTATTTTTAACAATTTCGTCGCTTTCTAAGCTGATTTCTTGGATACACCTGCCTGTTGAATTTTCTTAACGATTTCATTGGAGACTGTTCTAGCTTATAGCCTACGTCATCGAGTTTTTCTTCAGTTAGAAAGCGATATATTATCTTCGTGTTAAATGTTCTTATCTGATATCGTAAAATATTTGCGAGTTTCGAGTGTTACATTATCTTACTTGATGCTGAGAAGTATTTTTTACTTTTAAGTGTTAAGTTATCATTTGTATTGTGAAGTAAGTTCCACGTTTCGAGTGTAAAGTTATCTTAGTTGGTGTTATGAATTATTTGTGAGTTTCAAGTATACGTATTGTCGTAGTTGGTGTCATGAAGTATTTGTGGGTTTCTAGTGTTATGTTACCTTACTTGGTGTTATACTATATTGTGTTATCTTTGTGTTACAAAGTATATGTGCTATGTAACTTTAGTTGGTGTTGTGAAGTAGGCTACTTTTGAAGTATTTCTGAGTTCCAAGTGTTATGTTACCTTAATGTTATAAAGTATTTGAGACTTGGAATTGTTATGTTGCCCTTACTTTGTTGTTATGAAGTATTTATCAGTTTCAAATGTTACAAATGTTACATTTGGTGTTATAAAGGATTTGTGAATTGCAAGTGTTATTTTATCTTACTATGCAATATACAAAGTGATTGAGAGTCTGACATATTTTTAAAGATATTCTTTTTAGTGTTATAAAATATTTGTGACTTTGAAGTATTGTTATTATTAGTTGGTAACAAAAAGTAATTGTACATGTAAAGTGAACTTAAACATATCTTAATTGACATTATACAGAGTATGAGAGTTTCGATTGTTCTTTGAATTATATCGTAACTTGTCTCCTAATTCTCAAATATCATTCAAAGTTGTTATAGCTCGCGCAAGAAAAGATTACCGAAAAACAGTGATGGCGTTACTGTCTGTTTTGACGTATGTATGTAGGCACGCCGAGGAAGCGAGAAATGCGGGCCGATGAAAGTATTGCCTCTTCCTAGGAGATGAACAGATAGGAACATCGCCTGTGGAAATGGAAAGCGTAGCAAGAGAAAAATTCGAAACGAATTAAACGCGCAACATTATGTTTACGAATAAAATAATGATACTCTGCGAGGGGAACACTTCATCACTACATAATAAAATTAACGCACTTGGAACAAGACACGTATTCACATGCAGTGGAACTGAAACTAAAACCGTAATATAACTATCACCATGCAAGACTGATTCTATCGAGGTCGTTTCTCTTCCGACTGTACTCTTGAATACCATTCAAGTTATCTCGTGACCTTTCCTGTCACCCGCTCTTCCTTATAGAATTGTGTCGTTCGCATTCCTGTTGTCAGTTGCGAGACCTATAATACTCATTTAGAGCTAAAGAAGTAGCAAGCGCCGGTTTGTCTATTTCCTCTTAATGAAAAAGATAATGCATAGTGTGCCTACCTAAAACATATCCAACACTGCCAAAAAAAGACAAATTTAAGTTTTCATTTTTCTTAAGCACCGAAAGGAGAATTGCTTTTCTAGACAAGACACAAATAGAGACTATTCTAAAAAGACTTAAAGTTGTTCTGAATTATGTAGGCTACGTTTTATTAAACCAGATTGCAATCGAAATACAGAAAACAGAACACTAATAATGTAACTTTTTAGCAATATTGAGAGAAGCTACTTAGATCCAAAGTGCTAAAACTGACATATACGGTCCATCCAGTAAGTACATTACCGACACTGGAGCGTCAAAGTTACGTTAAGTGGAGTGATTTCGAAAGAGTATGTGGTCAGGAAGAATTTCAGATCCGTAGACTGTCTTTTATTGAATATAAACCTTGTGTACATTGGGGACATAACTTAATTTTAACCGCTCTATATGCAAATTTTATAGTGCAAACAAAACGAAAGAGGGAATTCCATGTGCCGTTTCTTTTTTATGACTGTTCAGGCCTGGAATACCTGCAAAGCACTAGCTTAAATCACTAAAAATAATAGAAGTTTCAATGTTTGTGATTCCAGAAAAATAAATTACCAAATATTGGAAGATAAGTTAGTGTTAGTTACTTCATATATAATTATAAAATATTCCCAATTAGTAACCGATTTTTAATCACACAGAAACATGTTCGTTGACATAATATATAAACCTAATGACTTCATTCGTCACATCTGCAGTGTGGGTTTTCCACATTTCTCTGTATTCTTAATAGGCCTACATAGTTGAGAAGCCTTTTTAGAAGTCTTTTGTCGTACCGGTCTATATGATCTCCAGTTCAATTTATATTTTTTTATGCCTTCAACCACACTATGTATGTCAACGTTTTCTCTTATTATTTATTTGTAATTTGTTCTCTTCTTGTGGCTTCACTTATGATACTAATGAATCTCATCTGTTGAATTCCTAGTATTTCTTCTAAAATCCTTCCTCAAAACTCACATCTGATTTTTAAATGTGAACATAAGTTTCGCTATAATTGAATGGAGTCTAAGTTGAACAGATCTACGCATGTTTTTACCAAATTCCATTTCATTTATTGTATGTTATATTATTGTTTTCCATTTATAATTATAAGAAACTATTAAATTCTAAAATTCGTTTGTAGACACTGAATATAAATAAACTCTATTTAATAATTATAATTTTCAAGTGTATTCACAAACAAGATTTAACAAGATCAGCGATGGAGAATTACTAAAGAGGCAGAAGTTCAAATTGACTATATGTCTAAACTCCTCCATATCAGAGGCCATCAGGACGCAGCTGAAGACAGAGTTCTTTGGAGAACTGCAGTAAATGAGGCCCAAAAGTCTCTGAGTTTATTGGTCATAACTTATTAGAGGAAAGTTGGGTAGTATCGGACATCGGGTAATATCGGACATCGGGTAATATCGGACAGTTGGTTTCTTTCATCTACCATCAGATGATAGTACCTGAATGACATGGTTACGTTTCTGGATGCGACATCACCGAAACGTAACCACGTCATTCAGGTATTATTATTTGATGGTAGATGAAAGAAACTCACTGTCCGATATTACCCGATGTCCGATACTACCCAACTCTCCCCTATGTATTTACATAGTACTTACCTATCTGTTTGCTTATGAATTTATTTATTTTATTACGTATTCATATATTTATGTCTCTATTTCTTTATGTATTTATTTATCTATTTGCTTATATGCTTATTATTTATTTGTCTATTTGCATATGTGTTTACTTATTTATGTATATATTTGCTTATGTATTTAATAATTTATTTATCAATTTACTTATCTACTTACATATTAAATTACACATTTCCTTATGTATTTAGTTATTTATCTAAATATTTGCCCATGTATTTACTTAAATATATTTCTTATGTATTTACTTATATAAGAAATTAGTTCGATTAATTAAAATGTGTCTCAGTGAAACGTACAGCAGGTCCGTATACGACAATTTCTGTCGGATGTCTTTTCAATTCACTGCGGGCTAAAGCAAGGAGATGCACTATTACGTTTACTTTTTTACTTTGCTCTAGAAAATGCCATTAGGAAAGTCCAGGATAACACAGAGGGTTTGGAATTGAACAGGTTGCATTAACGCCTTGTCTATGCGGATGATGTGAATATGTTAGGAGAAAATCCACGAACTATTAGGGAAAACATGGGAATTTTATTTGAAGCAAGTAAATAGATAGGTTTGTAAGTAAATCCCGAAAAGATAACGTATATGATTATGTTTCGTGATCAGAACATAGTACGAAATGGAAATATAAAAAATTGAAAATTTATTCTTTGAAGAGTTGTAGAAATTCAAAAACAACAAATATAAATAACACTCAAGAGGAAATTTAAACATAGAATAAATATGGGAAATGTCTGTTACTCGGTTAAGAACCTTTTGTCATCCAGTCTGCTCTTAAAGAACCTGGAAATTAGAATTTATAAAACAGTTATATTACCGGTTATTCTGTATGATTGTGAAACTTGGACTCTCACTTTCAGACAGGAACTAAGGTTAAGGGTGTTTGAGAATAAGTTGCTTAGGGATGAAGTTACAAGAGAATGGAGAAAGTTACACAACGCAGAACTGCATGCATTGTATTCTTCACCTTACATAATTAGAAATATTAGATCCAGACGTTTGAGATGGACATGGCATGTAGTACGTATTGGCGAATTCAGAAATGCAAATAGTGTTTTACTTCGGAGGCTGAAGGGGAAAAAGACCTTTGGGGAGGGCGAGACGTAAATGGGAGGATAATATTAAAACTGGTTCGAGGAAGGTGGTATATGATGGTAGAGACTGGATTAATCTTACTCAGGATAAGGACCGATGGCGAACTTATGTGAGGGCGGCAATAAACCTCCGGGTTCTCTAAAAACCATAAGTAACTAAGTAAGACTATTTATAAATTTGCTTCTGTATATAATTATTTTCTAGCCGAATATTCAACGACACTGTATCAGCCACTAGGTTATTTAGCGTCGATGGAATTAGTGATAGCGAGATGATATTTGGCGAGATGAGGTCGAGGATTTACCATAGGATTTCCTAACATACATCTTACAGTTGGAGAAAACATCGGTAAGAACCTAACCAGGTATTCAGCCCAAGCGGGGATCGAACCCACGCCCGATCACAACCCTGAAAGAGGCAGGAAAACTCTGTATCTTCGGAGCTATGCTGGTTATTGATTGGTTTGGTTTCGTTTGTTTTGGTTTATTTATTCATTTATTTATTTATCACTTACATATTTATATATTTATACATGTATTCATAAAGTCATTTATTCATTGTCATTTCTATATTTATTTATTTACTTTTATTTATTTTTATGTATTTATTCATTTGTTTATGTATATATTCCTTTACTTTTTCAGTAATTAATCCATTTATGCATTTATTTATTTACTTGTTCATTTTCTTACTCATTTATATTTATTTACTTATTCATTTATTTATTTACACATTCATCCGTTTACTTCTACATTTATTCTTGCTTGCTTATTTATTTACATATTTACTTACTTATTCATTTATTCGTATAGTTATTTACTTATTCATTCATTCACTCTTTCATATATTTATTTACTGGTTCATTTATTCTGTGCTTATTTCCTTATTCACTCATTCATATATTTTTTGTTCATTCATTCGATTTATATATTTATTTATTTATTTATTCATTCATTTGTTCATTCATCTGATTTATTTAGTAATTTATTCATTCAACCACTTCATTTTCTTACCCATTTATATTTATTTACTTATTCATTTATTTCTTATTCATTTATTTATTTACACATTCATTCGTTTACTTCTACATTTATTCTTGCTTGCTTATTTATTTACATATTTATTTACTTATTCATTTATTAGTATAGTTATTTACTTATTCATTCATTCATATATATGTTTACTGCTTCAATTATTCTGTACTTATTTCCTTATTCACTCATTAATATATTTTTTGTTCATTCATTCGACTTATTTATTTATTTATTTATTTATTTATTTATTTATTTATTTATTTATTTATTTATTTATTTATTTATTTATTTATTTATTTATTTATTTATTTATTTGTTTATTTATTTATTTGTTCAATCATTTGTTCATCTGATATATTTAGTATTTATTCATTCAACCACTTAGTCACTCACTCATTCCACCATTTAATTATTATTTGTGTATTTACAGTACTTACATATACATTTCTCCATATTTATTTATTTACTTATTTCTTTGTTTATTTATCTACTTATTTATTCATTAATTTATTGAAATAGTACAGAGGAAACATACAGTTGTAGGAAAAAACTGAATACAATTTGTAAGGCCATGAAAGAAATAGGAGAATTTGCAAGAATTAGCTAATGTATCTATTTTGAAAAGAATCAGGAAATTAAGCAGAGCTGGATAAAGCATCTACTAAGAACTGATGAGAACAGAATCCCTTTGCAAATTTTCAATTACCTACCAGGAGGAAACAGAAGGATAAAATCGTTTAAAATGTCTGACCATTTCATTTTGTGTGCCGGAAAGGACTACTTGGGTCTAGAATCTTGAATGATAATAAGGATTGTTACCACCACCACCACCACCACCACCACCACCACAAATGTTATCATTCAAACCTGGTTGAGTGGAAGAAAAGGTCTTATGGTCTTTATTATTATTACCATTACAATTATTACTATTGCAATTATTATTATTATTATTATTATTATTATTATTATTATTATTATTATTATTATTATCATCATCATCATCATTATTATTACTATTATTACTTTTATTACTATTATTATATTATTATTATTATTATTATTATTATCATCATTATTATTCAGAAAAAAGTTCTTTAGACAGACGAGATGGCATGCTGACAACTTTTTCAGAAACAATGACACTGTACACGAGTGATTCCAAGAAATTCTGGAAACCTATTATTTTGCAGAATTACAATGATTTCTCTTTGTATGGCTCACAATAAGAAGACAAAAATAGTTCAGAAGGAATTTATGTGTTAGTCTTATAATTCAGTAAAATAAGAAAGTGAATTTTCTTTCAGGTGGTGTTACTTAGTTAATTACCACACAACAAAAGAGACACATACTCTTTACGAGGATGTTGCTCCAGCTGAAAGAAGTGTTCTCAAGAGGATTGCTATATAGAGAGGTGTGATTTGGAACTGGATGATCAAGAACGACCTGGTCGACCACCCGTGACTGACGATGACCATATTAAGGCGCTAAGTAGCAAAAACTTTCGACGCGGAATAGGAAAGTTAGGTGAAGCAATACGCATGAAGAAAATGATAGTTTACAAGTATTTGGTAAATATAGGACAAACAAGTCGCTGCAACGTCTGGGATGACATAATTTCCTTCAATTAATCAATCAATTATTTCTCAATTAAATGACTTAGTCAATCAATCAATCCCATCTTCAATCAATTAAATCAATTCGTCCTTCAATCATTAACAAATCAATTCTTCCTTCAATTAATGACACTCAATACTTCCTTCCTCCAATTAATCGAAATAACCTTCCATCAACCAATGAATCAATCAATCCTTCAATCAAATTAACCAATCTTTCTTTTAATCAGTTAACCAAACAATTCTTCTTTTAATCAACTAACAAATTAACCATTCCTTCAATTAATGGATCAATTAATCCTTCCAACTTCAATAACTTCTACTTTTTTCAACGTATAAAAACTGAAATCTTTATTTAATGACTAAATGGACCAATTTTTCTTTAATTAATAAATGTATAAACCCTTTCTTCAAAGAATAAATGGATCAATCCTTTCTTCAATGAATGAATTAGTCACTAATTTCGTCAATGAATGAATAGATCAATCCTCTCTTCACAGAATAAATGGATTAATCCCTTTTCAATTAATAAATTAATCGTCAATGAATGAGTAGATCAATCCTTTCTTCACTGAATAAATGGATCAATCCTTTATTCACTGAATAAATGGATCAATCCTTTCTTCAAAGAATAAATTAATCACTCATTCCGTCAATGAATGAATAGATCAATCCTTACTTCACAGAATAAATGGATCAATCCTATTCAATGAAAAAATTAATTACTCATTTTGTCAATGAATGAACAGATCAATCCTTTCTTCACTGAATAAATGGATCAATCCTTGCTTCACTGAATAAATGGATCAATCCTTGCTTCACTGAATAAATGGATCAAACCTTTATTCAATGAATAAATTAATCACTCATTTCGTCAATGAATGAATAGATCAATTAATTCTTCACAGAATAAATGGATCAATCCCCTCTTTAATGAATAAATGAATCGTCAATGAATGAATAGATCAATCCTTTCTTCACTGAATAAATGGATCAATCCTTTCTTCAATGAATAAATGGATCAATCCTTTCTCCAGTGAATAAATTAATCACTCATTCCGTCAATGAATGAATAGATCAATCCTTACTTCACAGAATAAATGGATTAATCCTATTCAATGAATTAATCACTCATTTTGTCAATGAATGAACAGATCAATCCTTTCTTCACTGAATAAATGGATCAATCCTTTCTTCACTGAATAAATGGATCAATCCTTTCTCCAGTGAATAAATTAATCACTCATTCCGTCAATGAATGAATAGATCAATCCTTACTTCACAGAATAAATGGATTAATCCTATTCAATGAATTAATCACTCATTTTGTCAATGAATGAACAGATCAATCCTTTCTTCACTGAATAAATGGATCAATCCTTTATTCAATGAATAAATTAATCACTCATTTTGTCAATGAATGAACAGATCAATCCTTTCTTCACTGAATAAATGGATCAATCCTTTATTCAATGAATAAATTAATCACTCATTTTGTCAATGAATGAACAGATCAATCCTTTCTTCACTGAATAAATGGATCAATCCTTTATTCAATGAATAAATTAATCACTCATTTTGCCAATGAATGAATAGATCAATCCTTTCTTCACTGAATAAATGGATCAATCCTTTATTCAATGAATAAATTAATCACTCATTTTGTCAATGAATGAACAGATCAATCCTTTCTTCACTGAATAAATGGATCAATCCTTTATTCAATGAATAAATTAATCACTCATTTTGCCAATGAATGAATAGATCAATCCTTTCTTCACTGAATAAATGGATCAATCCTTTATTCAATGAATAAATTAATCACTCATTTTGCCAATGAATGAACAGATCAATCCTTTCTTCACTGAATAAATGGATCAATCCTTTCTTCAATGAATAAATTAATCACTCATTCCGTCAATGAATGAATAGATCAATCCTTACTTCACAGAATAAATGGATCAATCCTATTCGATGAATAAATGAATCACTCATTTTGTCAATGAATGAACAGATCAATCCTTTCTTCACTGAATAAATGGATCAATCCTTTATTCAATGAATAAATTAATCACTCATTTTGCCATTGAATGAATAGATCAATCCTTTCTTCACTGAATAAATGGATCAATCCTTGCTTCACTGAATAAATGGATTAAACCTTTATGCAATGAATAAATTAATCACTCATTTCTTCAATGAATGAATAGATCAATTAATTCTTCACAGAATAAATGGATCAATCCCCTCTTCAATGAATAAATTAATCGTCAATGAATGAACAGATCAATCCTTTCTTCACTGAATAAATGGATCAATCCTTGCTTCACTGAATAAATGGATCAATCCTTGCTTCACTGAATAAATGGATCAATCCTTGCTTCACTGAATAAATGGATCAATCCTTGCTTCACTGAATAAATGGATCAATCCTTGCTTCACTGAATAAATGGATCAAACCTTTATTCAATGAATAAATTAATCACTCATTTCGTCAATGAATGAATAGATCAATTAATTCTTCACAGAATAAATGGATCAATCCCCTCTTTAATGAATAAATGAATCGTCAATGAATGAATAGATCAATCCTTTCTTCACTGAATAAATGGATCAATCCTTTCTTCAATGAATAAATGGATCAATCCTTTCTCCAGTGAATAAATTAATCACTCATTCCGTCAATGAATGAATAGATCAATCCTTACTTCACAGAATAAATGGATTAATCGTATTCAATGAATAAATTAATCACTCATTTTGTCAATGAATGAACAGATCAATCCTTTCTTCACTGAATAAATGGATCAATCCTTTATTCAATGAATATATTGATTAGTTTTTCTCCAACGAATAAATGTATCAATCTTAATTCAATGAATACATGGACCAGTCCTTTCTTTCATGAATAAATGGCTCAATCCTTTCTTCAATGAATATATGTAGCAATGAATAAATGGGTCAATCTTCCCTTTTATGAATACATAGATTAATTCATTTTACATGCATAAATGAATCATTCCTTTCTTCAATGAATGTGTGTATCAATCCTTTCTTCAATGAATATGTGGATCAATCCTCCCTTCAATGAATAAATGGATCAATCTTTCCTCCAATCAATAATTAGATCAATCCTTCCCTCAATGAATAAATGGATGAAACTTTCATTAATGAATAAATGGATGAATCCTTCCTTCAATGAATAAATGAATGAATCCTTTAATGTATGAATAAATGAATTAATCTTTCCTTCAATAAATAAATGAATGAATCCTTTCATTAATGAATAAATGGATGAATCCTTTCTTCAATAAATAAATGAATGAATCCTTTCATTTATGAATAAATGAATTAATCCTTCCTTCAATAAACAAATGGATGAATCCTTTCATTAACGAATAAATTTATTAATCCTTTCATTAATGAATAAATGGATTAATCCTTTCTTCAATGAACGAATCCATGTTTAAACCTTCGACCGCCTCCCCCGCGCCGCCATTTTGGATTGCTTATGGAACTCGACTATGAAGAAAGAAATCTGTGGCAGTTATCGCGAAAACATAAAGAACTTCAACACCGCAGCAGAACCACTTACGTACCTGGTTGGTTTTTTTCTGAGGTTTTCCCCAACCCCAAGGCGAATGCTAGGTAATCTACGGCGAATCTTTGGACTCATCTCGTCAAATACCATCTCGTTATCACCAATTTCATCGACACTAAAATAACCTAGCTGACACAGCGTCGTTAAATAACCAACTAAAAAACACCGCAGCCGAATAGCTACAGAGCATAAGGTTCTCTGATTCGTCTTACATTATTAATCTTGATGATTTTGACTTAAATTAGTATTACAAACTTTGGAAATAACATAGCAAAATATAACACTTATGTAAACCTATTTAGCTCTCCTTACCAAGCTACGGTCGCCCTTCCAGGTATGTATTGTGTAATTTAACATTATTATATTTTGTTTTATACTGAGAAAATAACAACATTTTGCTTCAAATGTTCTTACTACAATGCTAACAATAAACTTCATCTTTGTTTCACTGTTGGTTGATTCTTAATTAATTTATCTCTGATTAGTGATATAATCAGAGTGCGAATTAAGATTTCTGATGAGGGGGGGGGGATAGAGTCCTAGATAGAGAATACCATACATAAAATTATTATTATCCTTATTCTATACGACTCAACGCTTGGTCGCACCGAGTTGCTTGTCTTGCATCTTGATTATTTTAACGATTATAGCCATGAGCAGGCTTAAGATAAGATGTATAATTCCTAAAGTATTGATTGTTGTCAGTTTTCTGGTGATGATAAAACATCAATATTATTTTATTTGCTTACTTTATACTTTACTTTATAAAGTAGGGTAAACATTGGTAATTTCGTGCCAGTGGTTATTTCGTGATACTTTTTCTTTGCTCTTTTGTGAACTAACCAATGGTGTTCGAGATTCAAATTTCCGCCAAGGGATTGCATATGTTGTCCAGTTTCCAGAAGCATACAGCTACGCTTTGTGTGACTAATGTAGCTGCTTCAGCGAGCTTTTATGTTTGGAGTGAGCAAGTTAGCGTCTACTTCTCAGGCGAACAAATGTTGTGGATGTTTGTAATTACATTACAGGCTTATTAAAGGTAAGCATATGATATTTGGTTCAAAGATTTATTGTATCTTCATGAAATTTTAGGAAATGTTTTTGGAATTTTAGATACAGCTGTAGTCGCCATATAGGCTTAGCTTTACTGATACAAATCTTAGCTGTTTGAAGCGAAATTTTGTTGAGCATTAAGCGTTACATTTTATGTTATTTTAAAAATTGTATTGCAATACAAACTTTAGAAATCTGAAGATAAAATGTGATAACAAAAAAGAAAAGGGAGACGCAATGGGTTCAGTGTAACTTCTGTTTGATTTGTTATCATGATAAGTGCTAGATGACTTACTTACAAGAATTGTGACAGAAGATGAAACATGGCTCCACCATTTTGGACCGGAGACAGAGGCAGATAATGGAGTAATGGAGTGGCATTATGCAAATTCACCAAAGAAATAGAAATTCAAAAGTACACCTTCGGCAGGAAAAGTTATGGCTACTGTGTTTTTAGTTTCAGAAGGACTCTTGCTTGTGGATATCATGCCACATGGAACCACCATTAATTCTGACGCATATGTTGCAACTTTCAAGAAACTTCAAGCTTGACTGAGTCGTGTTCGACGACATCGGGAGAAGCAGGATGTTCTGCTATTGCACGACAACGCACAGCCGTATGTCAGTCACAAGATCACAGACCAGATCAGAAAATTCGGATAGACAACACTGAAACATCCGCCTTACAGTCCTGAACTGGCACCGTGCGATTACCATCTCTTTGGTAAACTGAAGGATCCCTTCGCGAAACGAGGTTAGAAGATGACTCCCTTGTGCACGCTGATAAAGAGTGGCTCAGACGTGTTGGTTCAGACTTTTACCGTGCTGATCTACAGGCCCTCGTTCCTAGGTTACGTAAGACAGTTGAAAGAGACGGGGATTATGTGGAAAAGTGACATTTTCTTCCTAAAGGATGCATCTACATTCTCTGAAAACAGCAAAGCTGTACGATAAAAATATAACTTTTATACAAATGTTATGCATTACTTTTGAAGTTACCCTCGTAATATAGGCTATAGTAAAACCCGTAATAAAAGTGTTCACCCTTTCAGGGCAAAGAAAATCCCTTTTCAATTTCAATTTTTACTTTGATTTCATTATTATTATCTGTTGATATGTATTTCTATGTTTTCTTGCTATGAATATTAGACGGAATTACTGTGTTTGAAGTCTTGTAGCAATAAATGAGAATTTCATTTGATTTTAATGAATTTTTCCACAATTCTTCTACCTCTCACGAAATAATCAATGTAATATCACGAAATTACCAACGTTATCACGAAATAACCAACCTTTTAGCTTAAGTTGTAAAAGTGGTTTTTGGGACTTGTTAAGAACGAGTCCAATCTTTTATGTCTCCAGATTTGTACAGATGAAAAAATCGGAATAAGGATATATTTACACATTAGCATTTTAAATTAATTTTCATGAAATTATCACGAAATTACCAATGTTTACCCTATATTCGTGTTAAAGCAATTATATTTTGTGAGGGGGGGATAGAAGTTATCCCTGGCAAGGATGTTAATATGAATTTACGAGAGGGGGATAACTTTCCAACGTGGGTGGAAATCCCCCATCCCCCCCCCGTTAATTCGCACCCTGGATATAGTTAATCTAGTGACTGACTGATTTAAAGCTGGTCCACAATAATCCGGAAACGACGGCAAACAGAACCAGAACGAGTAGAATACGGAGAGCGAAGGACGTGAACGTGAGGATTTTTGATTCACAATAAACCGAGAACGAACGACTATGCATATCGATATGTATGTCAATAATGTGTAAAGTCGATATTACACATTCTGTTGTTATTTGTGCATAACTGACCAATGACGTTCTCTCATGATTACAAGCAAGCCAACATAAACACTGTTAAGCAACTTCAAAATTTATGATAAGGAATATTTCATAATTCAATTCGCGTGCATCAATCTGGTCTCATATACACGTAGCATATATTGAAAGTGATTCTACTGAATTTCTGGGTGTGATAGAAACGATGAAGAAGAAATAATAAAACACAGCCCCCTCGCTAGAAAATTTACGACGACCAAATGGCTTTATGATGACAACAGAAAGAATTTAGCAGGCTGTGATTGGAACCGAGAACGGCAAAGTTAAAACTATGCCAAATCTCACGTTCCCGTTCGCAGTTCCGGCAAGCTTCTCGCTAATTGTATTGTAAATGCTCGCATTTAAATATATTTAACAACTGTTTCGTTCTAATTCTCATTGTTTCCGCTCCCGGTATATTGTGAATCAGGCATTAATCATATAGAAAAAGATTTTTTTTTTTTTGCACTTAGCAACGTTTACAGACCAATACTTGGTCTTTCGGGTAAGTACTATAATATTAATACTCGATTTACAGTTTAGGGGAAATCACCGTGCACAGACACACGACATGTCACAATACAGCAGTGATTTCAACAAGAGCGTAAGCGTGCCTCACCGCCCGTATGCGTTGTTCAGAGCACGTAGAGCACGCAGGTATGGTGAACGCAATGGTTGTACATTACACATTGACGAAGAAGTCGTTCAGTAAGTTTCAGACTGACTGGAGTCTTGATTTCTTATGTAAGTTAAAGATGAGGTGATGCTCTTTGGTATGTGGAAATTATTTAGTTGCAAAGAGAAACAATGTCAAACGCCTGAAATTATTAGTCGATCTACAGACTGATATAGCCTATTCAAATTGTTGTTTTTATTGACATTAAATAGTAGTAAATGTATGTGTAGATATACTGTAGAGCTTCTTCCTCACAACATTATATTTAAGTTTACAGAATGAAGTATAAACAAAAGGGTGTGTTGCTAATAGCGTGGACTCGTTACATGTCAGTTACGAGTTCCAAGTCCAGAACTGACCGAATTCGACTTTTTACTTGGCATGTTGTGTAAAAAAGAGTATCCCATGTCCTAGTCTAAGCCTGTGTTTTTGAATTATACAAATATTTATTTCAATATGTATTCTTATATTGCAAGACTATATAGTTTCTTTGCCGTCCTGAAAAAAAATTATTGCAATAGACTTGGGATATTTGCCAATTCAGGTTTTCCGTTAGAAAAGTACTGACTTCATCAGTGATGTATCAGCGAAAACACACTGTGATCGTAAAGTTCTTCCCACATTTTACATAGCTTTAAATCCTGACATATGGGGGTACGATGATTTGCGGCACAATTTATTTCTATATTTTGCAGTACGTACGTATGTGAGCAATTTATCTCACTTGTAAACCTTACAAAACCAAGACTAAGATCAAGATTATCAGATGATAATACACGGGCTATGTTACATCTTCCTGAGGAAACAACATTTCGCCCGACATAAGAAGGCTGGTGTCAGTAAAAACAAAAAATGCACTTCTGAATTAGGCGAGAATTCAGGAATTGAAATTTGTTTATTGGAAGTGTGTTTATATAATAAGTATTACTCGACCAAGGCCAGTGCAGTCCTGCAGCCCGGAGCAGTGGCGCTACTGCGCCTGCGTTCGTAATACCGCATCGCGAAGTTCACATTACGCGCGCGGCTCCACTAGCCTTGGTCGAGTAATACGTGAGTATGTAATATTTACATAGCAATTAGAGAGGTCTCATTAAAACTGCTTAAGTTAAAGAGAATATATGTTTATTATTTGTATTAGGCCTATTTATTTTATTTTGCCATGTGCAGAATATTCTATGGTTTGTTTTCCTTTTGTATTAGTTTAAAACAGAAAAGGACCGTTTGTGTACTAATTGCATTATTAGATAATTATATAATAATTACTCAGATTCTAGTTATTATCTGGAACTGATAAGTTAAGAAGAGTCTATGTTTATTATTTTGTGCGAGATCGTCCGTATTTGCTTGTTTTCCGCACAGAACCAATACGCGGTAAGTGTGAAATACCACATTTAATATTCCCAACGTAACACACATAACAATTTCCCTCTTCTTACCGCTTAAGCGCGACATTCATTTTACTGCTTTAGGCTTTTAACATATTATTTTTAGAGACGTTTAACATAGTAATAATTATAAATTGGAAACTTACCACTGCAATTTCACCTAAATTGCAATGTTAATTATTGTTTTTAAATATTTGCAAAAATTAAGTAAAGTCTACTACTCCACGAAACTTATTGCAGTCCTGATACAAGTAACATTAAGACAGCCGTGAAAAAATCAACGAGATTCCAGATGCCGATGTTATTACTGCAATATGTTATATAAATAATATTGTTAAAATATTAAAATGAAAAATAAATCATTACATAACCTTACCGTTTGTTTTAAGTTCGCATTTATAGACTGGGGGAAAAAAAAGACAGACGTATATCTCGGCCTGCTGGAATATAGTAAACACAGAAAACATTTTACAGCAACAATGTTGAAGAAAGATATTTTGGTGTTCCGAAGTTGGCGTCATTAAACAGAAACCAACATGGAGATTTCATTGCAACTAATTAGAAATTCGTCTTTCAGGTATGTAATAAACGATCTTCGCACAAAATAATGTACGATACACGAGCGGTATGTTTGTTTTCATGTTCTCGGAAATTAAAAAAGCTCAACTACGTTTCGCTTTTTCAATCTTTTCCTCGAACATGAAAACGTCAACATACCGCTCTTTTAACGTATATTACTATAATTGTACTTCTTTATAATTCATTGCATTTATTAGAGAGGTACATGCTGCAAACATGCTTTGATTTCTTGTTGCCTTGTGTGAATGTAACACATTATCTATTGCTTAAAGGCAGTTTAATTCACCTCTCAATGGTAGGCCAATAGAGCTTATTTTGCTCACCCCTTCTTGTTTACCGCTGCTGCATGCAGAATAGATTCAGTGCAACCAATCAAAGCACATAAGAGTCGTGTAAGTGCTTTTGACCTTGATACCACTGCAATAAAGGGTCAAATATGCTAGAAATGTGTAGACCTATTTCTCTGTCTAGATCTATTTTTTACTATATCGGAATACTTTTATGGTGGTATATTAAGAAAAAATTAATTCATATTTCAGAAGTTAAACCACTTTATCATCTTTATGTCACTCTTAAGAATCTTATTCGCGTATTTAAATGTTTTTATTGGTTATTTTACAACGCTGTATCAACATCTCAGGTATTTACCGTCTAAAATAAGGTGATAATGCTGGTGAAATGAGTCCGGGGTCCAGCACCGAAAGTTACCGAGCGATTGCTCGTATTAGGTTGAGGAAAACCTCGGAAAAACCTCAACCAGGTAACTTACCGCGACCGAGATTCGAACCCGGACCACCTGGTTTCGCGGTTAGACGCGCTAACCGTTACTTCACAGGTGTGGACAATTAAATGTTAGTTTACGAATCATTTACTCGTATATTTGTCAATTATCTTTCTACTCCTCTTAAGGATCTGATTCTGGTATTAGAATTTTAACTTCAAGTTTAGAAACTTTAAATTATGTACAGTTATGTACAGTTTATGTACAGTTTGTGTAATATTCCTGTTATCTTTCGAAACAGAACTGTCCCCGAACACGAGCTTTGTTCTTTCTTGGTACTTTTATGTAATTTTTATGTTATTTAAATATAGATTTTTTTTTTTTTTTACAAAATCTCCTTCCCACTTCTACGTACTTAATCCACGCATTAGTAAGATTCTAGATTCCGTTCTGAAGATCATCCATAACCATAGCCTATACCGGGTATTTATAGAATTTCACGAACCAAATTTAGCCTGCAGTCTTCTCGCAAGGACAGAGTTTTTCACATGCCGTAAATCTACGACATGGAACATACAATTTTACTTCCCTTCTAAAGAAAGCCTTGCTAAGTAATTTTATCGCCCTCAACTGGGGCTAAACAGCGAACCTCAGAGCCGTAAGATCACCAACGAGTATATTTAACTTCATTGCAGGCAGTAGTGTCAACGCAGTTAATAAAGAACCCTATCTCTCTATACATTTGGCTTTTCTTCGTAAAAGATAGGCTTATAATAAAAACGTATATGTGATTTAAGATATAACATTGTTCGCTTCTATATCCTCTATAAAAAATATGAACACTTTTGTCTCTTCTGCCTTCGAATGTTTAATGTACTCTGTCCTTCATATTGTACACCAGAGCCGGCAAGGAATACTCCCCGCTTTGGCAATACAGAACTGAAGTTTGCCCGTGTCGGAACACAGCTCAGTCACAGTCTAGTATACACAGTCACGAAGCTTAGTATGTAGTAAATATGCATTCATAGATAGTTGCTAACCACTAGGATCGCTACTATCGCCTCATTACAGACAATGCGAAATAGTACCTGCACAGTTTCTTGTTCCTAATACCCTCATAAACTCAAGCTTCGTGACTGTATAGGCCTATAGTAGAATGTGGCTGAGTAGCTGAAGTATCTGCAGTATTATGTGATGACGTGCACTAGGGGTGTACAGTTGTGCTGTAGTCTACATTAGCGGCGCGGCGGTGGAAGATCATGCTTATTTCTTATTATTAGTACCACTGCTTGTGTGATTGCAAATAAATTGTAACTAATAAAATAAGCATTAGGCTAACTAGAGAAACAAACTAAATTAACAGTAACTAACCATGTTTATTCTACTCGTATTAAATTATAATACTATTTAGTTGCTTTAGTAGTAGTAGCAGCAGCAGCAGCAGTAGTAGTAGCAGTAGTAGTAACAATAATAATAAAATTGTAGTAAACAAATCATAGCTTTTACGTTAAATTTCTTGTCAAAGAAAATAACATTATCTCAATTTGTAAACCTAAAACTTTAAAAAACAACATAAGCGTACATAGAAAACAAGCACATTACAGTGAAAATAATTAACGTAACATAAACGAATACATAAAGTTCATAACCGCCAACATTGAAAATCTAAATACAAATTAATAAATAGGTATAACTTATTACAAAAAAAAATAAAAAAAAAGAACATAGATTTACAAAGGACTTAGATTTGTATTTTTCTCTCTCTCTCTTTTAATAATATTTTCAATGGATGGTGTAATGAACTTTGATACAGCAAGCCTCTCTACAGCTCAACCTACGAAGTGCAATCCGCCACACTTGCTCTTAAATTGTCTTCATTCTTTTCGTTCTCGATATTATGGTTCAGGATCAAACTTCATATTATTAAACACATTAAATACAAATTGAAAAATGCCACTCGGCCTTACGTCCTCACTTAATACAGTGAGTAAATTCATCCTTTCATCACTGAAGAAGTCTTTATATTTTTCAACATGGATTACATTATAACGCCTCTTTAAATTATATTTTCTGCACCTGACATGTTTTTACAAATAAGATACTGTCCATCTCCCTAATTTGATTCTTTAAAAAAGAATAACAATTTCCAGTCATTGTTAAACTAAATTCCAGTTTCTGCTTTGCGACATCTATAGAGATACATGTTCACCCCTGATCTTTACGAAACGAAATGCCTAGTTTCGCTACCTTACAGAGGAGTAGCAGTCCTGCCTGCGAGGAAACAAACATGGTTTCACTTGCCCGTGAGTGTAAAACGCTCATACGGAACGCCAGTTGCCTTCTCTGTTGTACACGCTTGGCTCATTATGGTTTATTATCAGACTTCGAGACTTTGAACCCGATACAATAAGTTTACTGTGCATGCACTATAGGTTGTTGACTCGCTGCAGGTAGATAGAGATGTGTTGAAGTAACAACGTTGCTATTTAGAGTAGAGTACGGTAGTATGGGAAAACAAGCTTATGTACATTCTGAAAGTAAATATACATTCCACAATGATAATGTCAAAAGAATGTGAAAAGCATCTATTCTCCTGTCTTTTATAAGCATTTGTGTTTAATTATACACCGTGTTAATGGTGGAAATAAGCATGTAGAATTTTAATTTTTTCATTTATCCTATTGGTCGTCTTTAGGAAGTGCAGTTACAGTACCGAATTGCAATGTACCTACTACAAGATACATTTTCAGTGTCTCAAACGTAAATCTTTTTCGTCTTATCTGCCAAAGTTTGTACTGTAGAAAGCTGCGCTCTACGCCGCATGACGTGATAGGAGCAAAACGAAAGAACCTAACATCATTGCAGTAAGAGACAGTCTTTATTCTCCGTTATTTTTACATAAAATTGATTTCCACTTCTGTTTTACACGTTCAGTAATCGGTGTACTTGATGTGTCATTAATTGTCTGCATCATTTTCTAAATTAATCTGAGGGCTTCCGGCATCTCTTGCTCTGACTTCTCTAACCGTGTAATAGTTTCAGACACAGTTTGTATGAAAACCAAATTATTCATAAAAACCTTCAAATCCAGAGCGTTTTCCTTTGCGTGTTTGTTGGCATTCATTCTATAGTACCCCCACCCACTGTACGCTTTACCACTATACTCAGTATGCCGTTATGCGGATTTCCCACTGAACTTCTCCATCGGGTCCGAAGTCTCGAAGCCTGTTTATTATAAACCAACATCGATATCATTCTTCCATGCTCGAGGAGAAGGTAGCGATAAAATAATGTGAATTCATGGGAATTGAAAGTGGTAATGTAAAGGGAAAGTCTGATGACACGTATCAAATTTGGTTCATTTACAGGACCATTGTAAAATTTAACAATGCCATAAGACACTAACCGTTTGTGTGACTAAGTGGTACCTGTTCTTCCATCCAGGCGGCTGTGTTCGGTCCCGGCCAGATCGTACTGCAATTTTCGGTCGACAAAGCTGACACTTTAGAGAGTATTCTCGGAGCCTCGGGATACTCTCGTTTTCCGCTTTAATTCCACCAAAACACACCGTCTTACCGCAATCATTATACACAGGGTTTAAACGATATAAACTGCCAAAAAATACTGGTGATAGAGCATAAATAACTGAAGAAAAATGTCAAATGATGTTTTTTTGTAACTGTCAAGGTTTTCCAAGAAAAAATGTTCTTGTGAATCCAACTTTTTGAAATACTTTATCCGATACGTATGCTGAAGCATCATTTTTTATTCTGTTGTGTATTGATGTGTGTTTGGCGTAACGTGATTTGCAATGGCATTCACGTACAGTCGAAATGTAAACAAAAATTAAACTAGTACAAATCTTAGAAACATGGTATTTTACAAACTAGAAATAAAATTATAAACAATAATTAAATTTTACTAGGTGTTTTGTTCAGTAGATCGATATATATTGCATATATATAATTTCGGCAGTTTATATAGTTTACAACCTGTAGGCTATATATACAAGGTGACTCACGAGGATTTACCGTCACTTACGAGATTATTTCCGAAGACATTCTGAGCAAAAAATGTCATATAAGCACTTGTTCTAATCGTAATATTTTCAAAGTAACATTAACTTGAAGTTGTTAGTATCATTTCTCTAATTGGCTAGTGTTCTGAATCTAAAAATGCGTTATTAATTGCTCTGTACAGATTTTATTTTTCAATTTATAACTAAAAACGACATCATTCTTACGCACTTGTCACAAAAATTGTTGCAAATCATACGACTTAGAGAACTTGATTCTTTACAGTTTAATTATGCATCCTAATGTACAGTCTTAAAAATGTACAAGAGTGGCGTGATTTGTAACAATTGTTGTGATAAATGCGTAAGAAAATGTAATTTTGTAGTTAAAATCCAAAAAAAAAAAAGTCTGCACATAGCAACTATGGAATTCACAACACGTTTTTAGCTTCAGAATACTAGCTAATTAAAGAAATGATACTCCTCAATAGCTCATTCTTTATCTGTAATATTCTTTTACTCTTAAAATGGAAGAATAATGGTATTTTACAAACAACTTCAAATAATGAGATTAGGACACATGTTTATATGACATTTTTGCTCAGAATGTCTTCGGAAATAAGCTCCGTAAGGGATGGTGAATCACCCTGTATATTCTAGAAGTAATATAAGTGTGCCGGTTGCAGGAGAAAACTATATATATATATATATATATATATATATATATATATATATATATATATAGAATAAATTCAAAAAGTTGAATGTCTACATAGTTTGACAATAGAGCTTCGTCTGCTCACCTACGAAAAAGCACACGCACTCGGTCTGAATAGCAGTGTTCCATCCTTTAGTCATCTCAGTAGGATTGCCAATTTTCCTAGTGGCAGGAAATAACGATACTCTTTAACCTATTTTCTTTAATTTGCAAGAAAACTGTCAATTTTTTATTTAAAATGTATAAAGACACAGATCAATATATAGACCTATCAATTTCTCTAATAATAAGTGTAAAAAAAATCATACGGATAAGTACTATACAGATGAAGTAAAGCAATATTAACATTTAGGAGAAAATTATTTGTTTCTGAGAAAAGTAGACTATTCATTTGGAACTAATGTAATATTAGAATTTTTGTTGCACTCTATTAGGAACAAGCTGTTAAAATTTGCACAATTATATTACTTCCATTCTGTATAATATATAGCATCAGTTTTTGAATTGTGACTAGGTCGTCCGCATTCCCAATCTCCAGTATCTCGATCCTCCGATAATCCACAGTATACGTCTCTACTCCACTTCTTCATTTATACCATTCTGCCATGTTCTTCTTGGTTTTCCTCATTTCTTCCTTCCTGCAGGTATCTAATCAAACAGTTTCTTTGGGAGTCTTGTATAATGACCATACCAAATTAGCTCTTTTGTCATCATTTATACCATTATTGTTTGGTTAATTCCCATTTCTTAATTTTTTTCATTTATAATTCTAACTCATCTTGACGTCCTACTTACCCGTCTCCAAAAATCCATTTCAGCTGAAAAAATCGTTATCCCTTGAGTAAGGTTTTTGTTTTGTTTTGTTTGTTTGTTTTTTTTTCAGGAAGGAGCAGAAAACTATGAATGAAAGAATTATCTGATGATGCAAGTTTTGAAAGCCTGATGTTATCCATCCCTACTAAGTATTGTAACCACTGTTGTTGGTGTTATTTTATTTCCTCAAAGATATTTTTGGTTTCGAAGTTATCTTGATTATCCCTATTTCCATTTTTACCTAAAGCAGTGAATCTTAGGAGAGATCTCAACAAATGCATTTGTGACGCTCCTAACTATTTTTGTTCTTTATTTTTATATGGAATCTAAGTTCTGCATCAAAATGTTAGGGCGGCCTTTGGAATTACAATGTCTAATGTCAATTTGGTCAGTTATCGATTAAAGTTTAATTTTATTACTCAATTTAATTTATTCTAATATTTTATAAATTTGTGACAGCTAGCACATGTTTTGTCAAGATAGAAAAAAAAAAGTGAAGAAGACTAGAAATCCTGACATAGAAAAGGTTAATGTTAAAAATCCTATTATCTATAAATAATTTTATCATTATCATTATTATTGTCATTATCATATTATTTTTCATTAATATCATTGGGTTCTTTAATGACTCTATATCAACTATTCGATTATTTAGCATGCTTCTATTCGCTTCTCTTCACTTTGTTGTAACGTCTATGTTTCTCCCCATGCAATGCCGCACTCCACACAAAGTACTTCACCAGTTTCTTCCTTAGTTCTTTCTCCAGGGGTCCGCAGATGATGTTTCTTTTTTTATTAAAATCTTCCTTTACCATTGCTGCCTGGCAGCAGCTCATGTTGCTGCTTACAGTACATCCCAAGTATTTGAAGCTGTCCACTTAGTCTGCTTCCTCATTTAGAATTCACAAGTTTACCTTCTTTATTTTTCTTTGTCTTATTTGCATTTATCTTCATCTCATGCTGCCTACTGCTGTCATTGAGCTCGAATAAGTCATTTTTATTCTAAGGTAAAAAAAATTCATAGTCTATTGTAAATAATTTTTTTCAAACTGCATTATGTAATATAAAAATTCACAGGTAAGCCAATTTAAAAAAAATTCAGGTCTTCCTTTTTCACTGATTTTCCGATGAAAATAATAATAACAATAATAGTAATAATAACAATAATAATAATAATAATAATAACAGTAACGAAAAATTTAAAACACACTTCATAGCTATATAAGTTTGAAAAAAAAAACTAGAACTGGAGATAAGATTGAGGTTGTGATTACTAGGACTGAAAAAAGGTATTGGTTATGGGCTACGCTGAATCGTACGTGTTTACAAAATGCTTGTGTGCACACTCAACTCGTTACGGAAGCGGTTGCTTGTACAGTCCGCTCCGTATGAATGAACTCAGAATTTACATTTACAGGATTACTTATGTTTCAAATTAATTAACTAGGAACAAATATTAAATTTACAAAAAAATTATTATCAATTAAGTCAAACACATTTTCCCCATGTTCTGAATTCAGTCGTCTTATTATCTGATCTTTGTTGGATTTTTGTTTCTTCATTCTGATACAACCTCCGTCACTTAACCAGGTCTACTATTGAGAAGTGTCGAACGTTCACTCTATCTGCTCCTTACAGACAGTAGAGGCACCCTGCAACGGGACGCATTTTGTAAACAATGTATATAGAAATTATTTATTATCCTGATATCAATAATTTTTCTTCAGTCCTAGTGATTATATACGCATAATAGGAGAATAAAGAAGCAAATAATATGACACAGATCGTATAATCTATGAATTCTTGGAAGCTGTCATTTTCTAATTCCACTTCAGCCCTTAAAATTAACTTTATCATAGTAAACAAATGTCTCATTAGTTGATGTTCAGGCAAATTATAGCACTAAATGAGGTATAAAGTTGGTATTCACGTATCTTGAATCTTACTAGCTTTTGGCTAAGTTATGACTTGGGTGCAATTTGTGACTTTGAATATACAAATTTTGAGTTTTCTACCTACTAAGTGTAGTAAGTGACAGTGAAGTTATAGTAACCTTCTTGAATATGGCTCCAATAGTGTACAATAAGTGACTCTGAACGACACCTAGAGACATGCTGCAGCCCGACTGCGTTAATTGAACGTCGCAGCAGTGTGAACCGGCCTCTGCATGTCCCGTTAGGCTCTCCAAGGCCTCGTGTTAAAAGAATGTGTTTCCGAACAAGGTCGCGGGTATGTTTTGTCATCGCGATTAGACCGGCCCGCATAACTGATGATACAGCCACTTTGTTGTACATTTTTATTATCGATCAACTTGGTTTCCGTGCCCCGTAACGCCTTCTTACATAACCTGTCGAGTGGGTAGAAAAAAGTGTGAAAAAAAATCTCTTTCTTAATCTACAAAATAAAATTGCACGTTGACAGTCCAGTATAAAAGTGAAACAACTAAAAAAAAATTAACACTTCTGTAATTGGATCCTCAACGCTTGCTTTATTTTCGGTATGTAACATAATCATTCCAGTTCCCATTGTACATAGCATTTTTTTTTTTTTTTTGTTATTTAACTATGCTGAAACAACGTCCGGGAAATTGACGATAGCGATATGGTATTTGGCGAGATAGGCCCATTCATCTTGTAATAGGGAAATACCTGGAAAGAAAAATCCAAACGTGTACTCAGTCCAAACTGTAAGCTCGAACGCACGTCCAAGCCTAGTCTAGGACATCTAGTCGATCTCGCCAAATCCCCAAGCTTACGTAACTAGCTTACATCTTTATTTCTCTTTCCATTTTAGGTGACTCAATCTTGGCGTTAAATGTTCGGTATTTATTTTCATTTTTTGTCTTTTCACGCGAAATTCTGAATAGTATTAAAACTAATGTCTCTTCTGTTTCGAGTTCTCCACACTTCTACTCCACATTATCTTCGTTCCCGGTTTAACTACTTATCCTCCAATCACAATCTAAATATCAGGTCACAGGAGAGCCACATCCTAGCAATTCCTGCCCATAGAACATCCCACTATTCATCCTCTTTTACTGTCTTAGTTCCCCGTGAATGGAATTCTCTACCTCAGAAGATTAGGGGCTGCCAGACAATAACTACTTTCAAGAAATGGCTAAACGATTACTTACGGACGCAGTCAAATTGAAGTTATAATTACAATCATGATCGAGTTTAATAGTTTAATTATATTTAGGTGTGACTATTATTATTATTATTATTATTATTATAACATAATTATTTTATTGGTGTGTTGGGAAGGTAAAAAGAATCGTCATTATATTATTTAAAGGGTGTAATTGATATGTTATTATTTGAAGTGTTGTATCAGTGAGGAAGTGTGAAGTGTGAAGTGTGTAGTGTCAGTGAAGTCTATTGTGTAAGTGAAATGTATTTGTGTCAGTGAAGTTCTATAGTTCATAATGGCAGTGCAAAGTATTTTAACAGTGAAATGGTTTTGAAGTGTTAGTGAAATCAGGATAGAATCAGTGCAGTGAGGGAGTTGATAGCGAAATAAGTATAGTGCCGAAAGGTACTTGTGCAGGTATGAACTTAGGGTTAAGATAGAAATTAGATTTACTTTAAATGTTATTTTAAGTGATCGTGCTTCATTTAATTTAGGATGCTCCTTATTATTATTATCATCATCATTATTATTATTAGTAGTATTATTTATCATTATTATTAATTATTATTGTTTTTATTAGTTCTGTTTACTATTAATTGTCATTATTGAGTGTAATTAGTTACCACTGCCACCGGGTATATACCCATTTCAAGTGTGAATAAATACATAGACATACACATATTAATTATGTATTGTATTGTATTGTATTGTATTAATTATGTTTTGTTTATAGCAATGTAGTAATTTTGTATCATACTGGTTGACTGGAAGAGAAGGCCGAATGGTCTTAACTCTACCAGTTAAAATAAACCATTATTATTATTATTATTATTATTATTATTATTATTATTATTATTATTATTATTATTGTAAGTCAGGGGTTCTCAACTTCTTGAAGATTGTGAGCATCGCCTACATGTAACAGTAAATGAGCTAACACCATGAAATCGAATGGGTTTACTAGCCTTATATGAACAAATAAATAAGAATATATATGCATTTTTAAAACACTTATCAGAATAATGATATCCTTGAACTTGAGCGTTAGTCAGACTTTCAGTGATATCCAAGGAGAAGTCTCTTGTAGCTACACGTAACAGTTCTGCAGATGTGAATCAGTTAATCGTGCTCTTGCTTTGTTCTTGAGGTATTTCATAAGTGAGGAACCTTTTTCGATTAGGAAGGTTGTCACGAATATGGCCAGACATTTAAGAGAAACGCTCTGCAGTATTAAGAATCTCCTATCTTATGCTCTCCAAAAGCTATGATTTCTCCTTTTAAACAAATATTTCAGAGCTAAGGACTGGAGATCTATCAATTGAAGCTCCGAAAGAGGAGCCATATTTTTCTCTTGGATAATATCTTGAATAGGTAATATTGATTTTTCTATGGTACTCGGGAGGAAATTAAACACAGAATAAATATGGGAAATCCCTGTTATTATTCAGTTGAGAAGCTTTTATCATCCAGTTTGCTGTCAAAAAATCTAAAAGTTAGAATTTATAAAACAGTTATATTACCGGTTGTTCTTTATGGTTGTGAAACTTGGACTCTCACTCTGAGAGAGGAACATAGGTTAAGGGTGTTTAAGAATAAGGTGCTTAGGAAAATATTTGGGGCTAAGAGGGCTGGAGTTACAGGAGAATGGAGAAAGTTACACAACACAGAACTGCACGCATTGTATTCTTCACCTGACATGATTAGGAACATTAAATCCAGACGTTTGAGATGGGCAGGGCATGTAGCACGTATGGGCGAATCCAGAAATGCAAATAGAGTGTTAGCTGGGAGGCCGGAGGGAAATAGAGCTTTGGGGAAGCCGAGAATGAGATGAAGATGATAATGCCAGAGAAATGATTTCAGGGTCCAGCGCTGAAAGTTATCTACCATTTGCTCTTAATGGGTTGAGGGAAAGCCCCGGGAAAAACTGTATGACTACTTAGGCAGGGATGTTACGGTAAATAAGATAATATTTATGTGATAAGTGCCTGTGATACGTCGTGCACAATAATTCATTAGCAGTACAAAAACTGCACTGAATATATAACAACTTTTACAGAAAACAAAGGAATAAGACACAAACATTATTTGAAAACGGAAATATTTGTGATACATAATTATGATTTTATGACTATTTATTTATAAATTAACAACACTTCACCGTAATATTTAATAAAAAATCTTCCTCAATTTGGTGAGGTTGCCAAAGACAAAGAATATTAAACTAACATATAAAATGTGACATTAAAAATGTCTTACAAGAAATTTGTTTACAATAAATTGAAATTTACAATAGATAATATTTTACACTAATGAAAATTTACAGTAAAATAAGAAACAGATAAAAAATAAAATAGAAACAGAAAATTCAACTAATTTGTACTGAAGTACAAGTGTGTCTGTAAAATCTGCACAGAACCCTTCAAAGCTATCATAGAAATTTCCTTAATTGTTGTTGTTGGGACTCCAAATTTATGACAGAATGAGACGAATTGTTTTGTTATGATCCCTTTAGCGCCCACCATTAATCCGATGATTTCTATGTCCCTGAGTTTATATGATGTTTTGTAATAAGAGATAGTTTGTTCATAAATAATTGCCCTTTTCTCTCTAGATTAACCTCCTTGGGTTCATTGTGATGCGTCTCGAATTTGATGGTTTTATCCAGAATATAACCTGTCTCTCTCCAGGTTTAAATGTTATAATATCAATATGCCGAAGACTTCCGGTATCCGATATACCATGGACATAATACAGTATAAATTTTTCTAAGGAGGAACAACGTGTCCTCTACTTGAATATTATAGTCTTTCGTGTCACGCATTGGGAGAAAGAAACATACACTGGTACGTAAACACGTGTAGCCTACATATACAAACTGAGAAACTTTATAAAGGTAATTCATCTCCAAAATTTTTATTTAATTGCTCGTCTATTGTAATTGCAATATGTATAATGTCAACACAAGTTTTCTTAAATTACAAGAGTTCATTTTTCTTATTTGAAGGACCTGTTGCAGACGTTTGACGTAAATTTTAGATAGCCTATAACATTCTCTATATCAGGTAATATTAGGTTAGCAACTGCAATCCTTAAAACTGAACGTAAATGACTGTCTAACAGTCTATTCCTTAGCCTGAATTTGCTAAGTTTAATTAAAGAAAAAACTGTTGACACCTATATGTAATGCCGAACATTAAAATTATTTTTGAAACAAATTCTTATTTTACTATTTAAGATAATAAGTAAAAATTGAAGTATCTGAGGATATTATGATGAGTTCAATACTCTTTACTCTTTAGCATCAGGTCCAGCGATGGACTCTATTTAATTTTAATTCTTTCTCACATCTAGGATAAGACTGCAGGTGAGAGAGGAGTAGCAGGTGAAGTAAGGTTTGAACGAGTGCTATTGCTGGAACGAAATTGGAGCACAGCACGTAATAGAACGCGATGACATCACTGACTTAGCACAACTGCCATACAGCTTTTGTTCAAAAATAGGTGATAATCTTAGACGGGATAAACCTGGCGAATATGGGCCATAGTCTACCAACTTAAGGCAACTTATCAATTTTCTCCAACGCGATAAGGGTTTTGTGAGCGAATTCATTTTCTTGCAAAAACAACAATCCTATAGGAAATTTACAGGATTTTTCTTCACATTTTTTCCCTGAATCTTAGTTAATAATAAAGAATAACACGCTCATTTCAAAGTTTCACCATGGTCTAAGTAGGCTACTCCGTGTTTGTCTCCCCCCCGCCAAAAAAAAAGTCTGCACTGTATCAGGGAAACACTACAAGTACAATACGTCACTGTTTTGGAATGAAACTATAGGTATGTCGTTTGAGTTAAGGGTCTATGACAGGCTTGCAGAACTGGGCGACAAATGTTACAAGATATCTGTAGATGCAGTAACTAATGTTTGTGTCATTATGACAGTTATCTTTAAATAACTTGAAAAAATTAGAGATATCTCAAAACGAATTGCACCATTGATTTTTGTAGAAAATTTCACATGATGAGTACCTATATGACTCTTTTCCATTTAAAATTTTAAAGTTGCATACAAAATGGCGAGTTTTGAGATAGCTGAGGGCTAGAATCGAATGTGTCATTGGTAGAGCGTTTAGTTTTACAAATACTGGTAACACCTATAGTAATCGAAAATTGAGCATATGGAAGTTATTTTTATGGCTCCAGACTTTTGATTCACCCTGTAGTATAATATAATATAATTTAATGCAATGTATTATAATATAATATAAGCATACTATGAAATGCCCAATAAAGTAACTTCATTCCACAGTGTTCAGAAAAGGCTTACTTTTCATATGCAAAACTATTAAGAAAACCCGTGTTTTTCGTTATGTTATAAATATAGCCTATTACGCGTTCACAATTTAAAACAAAAGACAAGTTAAATGTAAAAAAAATTATCTTCTCTATAATTGGAATATAATAGTTTCCTACTTTATCCTACATGCGGAATGCAATGCATTTAAATGGCTTTCCTGTAATTAAATACTCACAACCGCTGCACATTCCTAGCTTCCACTGTATGTCGTCAATCCTTTTCCCTTGTTAACATAACTATCATATATTGGTGTTAGAAAGTGGCGTAATTAATTTTAAAGTTGTTTACCTGTACAAAGAATCTAAATTTATTCATGCAGATGTTTGAAATGTGGTCTACATGTAAAGAATGTGTTCCGGTGTACTTCTTATGTATTTGTACAGGACACGAACTTGATAAGCGCCTTGAATAACTTAAACATAATTCACAAATGAAAAGATACTTTCTGATATAGAAATTGTTCTATTTAAATCTCATATCCTTGAGCCGATCATTAATCGATTATTACATTTGGCAGGCCTGTTTCGGTATCGTCCAGAAAACTGCCTTGCATACGACCTTGTGATATGCATAACAGAAGTCATCAACTGATGCATGTACCCTATAAGATAAAACATTGTAATAAATATAAATAGATCATTTTCTTAATTAATAACAGTGTATATCTCCAATAAATGATTCCTTAGCAACGCCACAGATACACTTGATTGTTCTTGTCACTATATCTAGTCACTATAAAGTTATTGAAATTTATATTTTCCCCGCCATTCATAAAATATTTTGATATGATACCTCTTGCACAAAAGGAGAGATCTATAACTGAAACTCGATTAATATATTTCAGTATTATTTGTATTTATCCTGGTAATAATGAACAGTTTGACTCGTAGACATTTTGTTTTTTCAGCATTAACTTCCCATGATTTTACGAGAAGATTCCAAGAGAACGGCAGTTACGCAGACTTTCAGCTCCCCACTACTACCATTAATGCACAACACAATGTCAATACGGCGGTTGCTGTCGTCTGCGATACAACGAACTTTTCTGTTGATTTTCGAGTTTGGCATTTTTTCCGGTTATTATATGCTTATTTAAGTTGTGTTAACTCTCGCTAGTGGTTTTATATTTTATTTTATCCGTCTTAGTATTTATTTTATTATTGTAAATATTTTTGTTTTATCACTATTATTATTATTATTATTATTATTATTATTATTATTATTATTATTATTATTATTATTATTATTGTTGCTATTATTTATATCATCAGCATTATTATTTGAACCCTGTAAAATTTATGTAGACTACTGGACTGTACCCGAGCACGAGCATTATGCTCATTTCGGGTATCTATTCATATGTATTGAATTCAAATGTAAATTGTAAATAAATTTGAATTTGAATTTTATTTGAAATTTGATTGCACTGTGCATCTCCCTAGCTCGCTCGCTTGCTCCGAACAAATCGAGTGTGTGGTAACGGGGCAGAGGTTCCTGCAGTGGCGATGTGTCTGTTTTTTTAAAGAGAAAGACATTGACATGATTTGAATGAAGGAACATTAACTTTATTACTGCATTAGGATATTTATATATTACACATGCAAACAGAATAAGACATTAAATAGCGGCGGCACAATGTTACATAATATTGGCATAATTGCAATTAAATCCCTTAATATTAAAATTAATAAAAGCCTTGTATTTCTAAATTAAGCACTGATTGTCACTAAATACATAATTATGCATTAACTATGACATGAACATAATAAATTACTATTTTAAGTTTGAAAGGAGATAAATAATTGAAATGAGAAACTATAAATTGTTTAGGAAAGAAATAGAATAAAAATAAATATTACTACTATTTGTGAAACATGAATAGAAGTTTACTCAACAATGGCAGCGATTACTTGGGATTTTTGGATCCTCCTTTCACCCACCAACCATAATAGTTCCAGCCAAAGTGTTGTCCTTGGATGTACAGTAGTTCCTTCACAGGCAAGTATGATGGGAGGAGCGGGACATTTTTAACTCTAATGAATTCGTTGGGCGCGTTTCGTTATGAAACATGTAATCTGAGTGGCTAATCATATTCATTTACATTGTTTGTTATTAATGTAGCAACAAGAATAAATAAAATTTCAAATTGTAAGATTGTGTCTATTATTATTTTTCCAAAACCATTGTCTTATTATATTATATTAAGAAAGAATTGTACAAATTTAAATAGCGTATTGCATTGTGTTACAAAATTTGTATGTGGTAACATAACAGTGCAAATGTAGCCCAACTAACCTCAATGTTTATTACAAATAAAGTAATGAAGCTTTGATACTATAGTAATTTCCTTTAATTAGCAGAAGGAATGATCAAATAATTGCGATAGTATGTATAAATTACTGCGCTTACACCTGACTATAACAGCTACCGTGGTTCGCATTGCATTATGGTCTAAAATTTTTGGAAACGGGACTAGTTTCGAAACAATATCATATTTTGGTGATCATTACGTTGTCAGAACTCTTCTTTGGAACTAATAGTTTCTTGAAATCGGAGTACTCTGAAAAGTTCCGGAAAGAGAACGATTTTTCCCAACACTATGCTATGAAAATCTTAAAATTTGACTCCATACATTCAAGTCTTGAAATCGTGAATGAAACTCTTCCCAAAGGAAACTACGACCATTGAGACATAATTACTACTGTACTTCTATTCAACATTGCAGCTAGTCGCTACTGAACGGGAGATATGGTTGCATAATGCCGAGGATGAGGTAATGCCCGCTTGCCCTGCACGGGAGCAGTGTTGAGCACCCATGCTCACTTTTGGCCGAGTTGATGATCACTGCTGTATAGGGTGTTAATAAAGAACAGAACATAGCAATATTTTTACTGGGTATAGATTTGTTCTAGATAAGCAACTTGAGATACGGGACCAATGATCTATCGATTGAAATGTCCATGTTTTGACATACAATCTCTAACGGTTAAGTATACAAGCCAGTGACTTCTACCATTTGAAATTTTATACGAAACAATACTATAGCTGAAGCTCTTTTCAGTTGTGATATTTCGGAACACTAGCAAAAAAGTAGAACCGCAACAATTGTTTCGATTACAACGCTGATGCAATGGCGTAATCATTCGACAGTTCAGTTCAAATGGGAAACAACTATAAATTTAAATTTTTGAGAAACCTGAGTTTTAAAGCTTCATATTGTATAAAAAATTCAATTAGCACATTATAATTTGAAAGTTATAGAATATATAAAACATCATTAACAGAATTTAGAGTAATTTCAACAATCCTTCGATTTTTCATAGCAACATAAAGCTTTAAAATACAGGTTTCTTAAAACTTAAAATTTTTAGTTGGTTTTCTTTTGAACTTATTAGTCTGTACATTTTTAGCTCATGATAACGATAAATTATGAAAATTCTCTCGATGAGTTATTACAATCAGATTTCACTCGATCACTAAGAAGGCGTGAAGTAATTCTAGTACAAATTGCAACTCTATTTCACTTTACTATTGATTTATAAATACCAAATGTTAATTATTTAATGCAGTGTGCCATAAATATTTTACATCTGTTCACAGCAAAAGAAAATTTGAAACTGGGTTGAAAATTATGCATAATAAAATTATTGTGTAAATTCATCATGTCAGTGTACTTGGGTACTGCATGTGTTTGTAAATGCAATGAGTTTGATGAAAGTTATTACATTTGTTTCATTTATTTTCAAGAATACTTGCTAAACCTTAGTGTGTCCATCGCTGTGGAATAACGGTTGGCACGTCTGACCATGAAACGAGCGAGCCCAGCTTCAAATCTTGGTTGGGACAAGTTACCTGATTGGAGTTTTTTTTCGGATAGTCCTTCAATTAATTGAAACAGAATTGCTGGGTAACTTTTGGCGTTGGACCTCCGACTCATTTCGCCATCATTAATAAATTAACATATCATCATAATCATCATCACCATCATCCATATCATAGCCCGGGATAAGTTCACGGTGCGGCTGTTTGGCTATCCAGTTCTTCACAAAATAGGAGTGGTAAGCACAATAAGCCTCAGGTTGGAGTGTAATCTTTCGAGTCTCTCCTCCATACAAAAGAAAAAATCTTAGTGCGATGTTTTCCGCATTTACAAACAATTTCATTTATTTCGTACAATATGACCGAAAAGGGGCAATGGACAAGACAAATCACAAAGATGTTGACTTTTTATACCGTGTGTTCATTTCTAAACTTTCCACCTTCAACAATTTTATATGTGCAGGGGACACGATTTTGAGGAAAAAATTAGTTTTCAGGGGGGGGGGGGAGATAAAAACCACTGCTGATTGAATTTTCTGTTACACCCCTTTAACCCTACCCACCCGCACTTTTGAATTTCAAATTGCACTGCCTATCTTTAGATACACCATCCTATCCGTCTACTAAAAAAAATTAATTTGGTCCATCCGTTTCTGATATAGAAACGTAAAATTTAACGAATTAAATTTTAGTTGATATCAGAAAGTATGTTGAAGGTTCTGTGCTATTACTGTGTGTACTAGATTATATATCGTGACCAAAACATCATATGAAATGCAAATATAAAAATTGGAAATTTATCCTTTGAAGAGGTAGAAAAATTCAAATACCTTGGAGCAACAGTAATAAATATAAGTGACACTCGGGAGGAAATTAGACGCAGAATATGGGGAATGCCTGCTATTATTCGATAGAGAAGTTTTTGTCATCAGATCTGCTCTAAAAAACCTTAAAGTTACAATTTATGAAACAGTTATATTACCGGTTGTTTTGTATGGCTGTAAAACTTGGACTCTCACTTTGAGAGACGAACAGAGGTTAAGGGTGTTTGAGAATAAGGTGTTTAGGAAAATATTTGGGGCTGAGAGAGATGAAGTTACAGGAGAATGGAGAAAGTTACACAGCGCAGATCTGCATGCACTGTATTCTTTGACTAACGTAATTAGGAACATTAAATCCAGACGTTTGAGATGGGCAGTGCAATGTAGCACGTAGGCTATGGGCGAATCCAGAAATGCATATAGATTGTAGTTGGGAGATTGGAGGGAAAAAGAGCTTTGGAAAGAGCGAGATGTAAATGTGAGTATAACATTAGAATGGATTTGAGGGAGGTGAGATATGATGGTAGGGACTGGATTAATCTTTCTCAGGATAGGGACTGATGGCGGGCTTATGTGAGGACGGCAATAAACCTCCGGGTTCTCTAAAAGCCATAAGTAAACTAGAAATGAAATCTGTTGTTTGCCTGGTATGACTCGAGTTCCTTGTCGTGGAATTATCTGGCGGTTTTTTTTTTTTTTGTAATTTATTTAGGCATATATATGGTTTAATATCCTAGATCATACCGCGTGTAGGATTTTTGGTTATTTATCAATAGGTCGTGGACTATTGCTGTGTTTCTGTTTCTATTGTGACTTGTATTCGTTTTTAACCAGTGTAATCGAATCATTTCATTCATAAAATATATTTCTGGATTTATCTCAGGAACAGATGGTCTCAATTATTTATTTTTTTATATCAAAGAGGAAGGAGTGAAACAGAATATTGAATCAGCAGTGGGTTTTAAAATTCCCGCTCGAAAACTAAATCGACGTGTTTTTCCTAAAAATTGTGCCCCCTACATATTATCTAAAACTTTTCAAGCTGTGTTTATTCCAAATAAATGTATTAGGGGAGAGTCGGGTAGTATCGGACATCGGGTAGTATGGGACAATGCATTTCTTTCATCTACCACCATATGGTAGTACCTGAATGGCATGGTTACGTTTCTCTACGCCACAGCACAGAAACGTAACCATGTCAATCAGGTACTATCATCGTGTGGTAGATGAAAGAAACTCACTGTCCGATATTACCCGATGTCCGATACTACCCGACTCTCCCCTATCTCCCAAACAACTTCTTTCGAATAGGGTGCCATGTATTTGTGTTTATTTTTATAATTGGTTATTTAACGACGCTAACTACTAGGTTATTTAGCGTCGACGGAATTGGTGATAGCGAGATGAAGCCGAGGTTTCGACATATAAGTTATTACCTGAAAATTGACTTATGGTTGGTAAAACCTCGGAAAAAACCCAACCAGGTAATCAACCCAAGCTGGAATCGAACTCACGTCCGAGCGCAACTCCGGATCAGCTTGTGATTCTTGGAGCCATAATATTTTCCAATCCGATTGGTCAATAATTCCTAAAAGAATTTTCAAGTTTTTGATCGAGTAGAGTATGTTATTATTTATTTTCAAGACAATCAAATGTTTTTAAAGTAAGTATTGTAAGTGATTTGACAATAAAACTGTAAAGTATTGACAAGTCTTGAAAACTTTTGTCAAGCTCTGCACCTGACGAATATTTGTCCGTGCACAAGCAGCTTAACGCAATATTTTTGCAAATAATTGGTTTCAATATTACGCTAAGAAAGCTAGAGTCTTTATGTACTGTACACTTAAAAGTAAACTGTTGGTTGATATATTTGTGGCTAACTCAGTACTCTATGTTGAAGAAAAACACGTGTTGTTACCAATTCGGTCCACGTATCCACGTAACAGCCTGCGTAGAGAAGAGAATTTGAGTTGTTACACTTTTGAATTCCATTAGAAAAAACAAGCACCGTGAAGTCCAAGTTTTATTCTGCCGTAACACACATGAGAGTTTTATGCTTCGCGAGGGTCCTTTCCCACTGCGTTATGTCTTGTCACATGAGTCCACCGCGAAGAAATATTCTGTAGTTCAGCTCGTAAAGAATAAACAAGTATTTCGTGAACTCAGGGGCCAAGGAGATCTCGCTCGGTTTCTATCAATCTGTGAGAACGATTCTAACATCTTGTTTCACTTTTCAGCAGGGTCTTCAGTTCGCAGCTCTCAAACTCGGTCAAGTAAGAGCAAATAGATAAACATCAAGACAGTGTTGAAATTTACGTGTGGTCGTCAAGTCGGTGATAAAATTTGTATTAGAATTCAAAGTAGTACGCAATTCCTGTTTACACCACCTATATTGTGATTTTTCCACAGCTGTAGAGTAATAGTTAGCACGTCTGACCGTGAAACGAGAGGACCCGGATTAAAATCCTAGTGGAAGTTCCCTGGTTCAGATTTTTTCTGAAGTTTTCCCTCAACCAATCGAAACAAAATTGCTGAGTAACTTTCGGAGTTGGATCTCGGTTTCATTTCGCCATCATACAGAGTCTTCCATAAGTCTGGAACCATAGGTGAATTGCTGAAAAGGTTTATTTTCTTTCCACAGAACAATTGGGTGTTGTATTTAAGTAAAGAGAAACGTATTCAGCTGATCCTGCTTGTTAGCGGCCGTAACCACAGGGAGGTTGCGCATGAATTTAATGCTTTGCACCCAGAACGAGCGCCAATTACACACAGTTGTGTGGGAAGAAAAATCATTAAAAAAATTCACTGAGATGGGATCCATCGTAGACAAACCGCGTAGTGGACCACCGATGGATCCTCTCTCAATGATTTCTTTATTGCACAAATCTGGCTTTCAAGGTAGAAGCTCCCTGTGAAGCAAGCTTGAATAATTTCAAGCTTCTACCTGAAAGCCAGATTTATATAATATATTCGTTACTGTAGGTACGTTAACAGAAATCCACAATTTAAGTCACATAGAATTGTGTGCATTCAAAGTTGGGTTTCTGGTGTCTTTTCAGCCCATTTGAGTTGTGTGGATATGAAGGGAAGAACTGTGACGGTGTCGTGTATGGTTTCTGGGGTAGCTCAGTCGATAGAGCATTCGTGCGCTAAGCGAAGGGTCCCAGGATCGATACCCGGCCCCGGAACAATTCTTTCCTTGAAATTATTCGATTTATTTAATGATTTTCCCCACACAACTGTGTGTAATTGGCGCCCTCTGGGTGCAAAGTATTAAGTTCTTGGGTAACCTCCCTGTGACTATGGCTCCCAACAAGCATAATCAGATGAATACGTTCCTCTTTACTTCAAGACATCACTCAGTTGTCCTGTGGACAAGGAAAAGACATTTTCAGTAATTCGCCTATGGTTCCAAACTTATGGGGCACTCTTTAGTTACACTTACCCTCTTTCATCATCATCTTCGTTTCTTTCCTAGGTTTCGAGCTTGCTCCGATGTAGAGTCGGCTGCGGACTGCTACCGAACTTGGACCCCGTTGATATGTGGTCATTCGCTGTTGGTGGTAGCGCTATGCACCGTGGCTCTCCACTGGGCTCGTGGGAACGAGGTTGAGGGACCGCAGTGAGTCATACGTGGAAAGGTAAAGGGATCATGTATGCTGTAGAGGAGTTTGAAGGCGGCGCGCACGGGGATCTGTAGCGCGAGGGACCTTAGGATATGAGGAGGTCCGTTCCAAACCGTATTAAGTCCACCCATGGACAAAATTGAGTTTTATATGATTTCGCATAGTTCTGAACATGTTCTATCGTGCTGTGAAGTATGTTTGTGTCTAACTGTATTAAATCTCCTTGAAAAGAATGCATGAAACTGGGTGTTATTTGAATTACGTCCACGTCTTTGTCCGCGTCAAACCAATTAATATTTTTCATTGTAAGGTTGCGTGTCAAGTTTCCTGCACTCAGAAAAACTAGTGCCAATTTACAGTATTGACTTATTGTCGACCTTTGTATCAGGTCATTGCCGCTGCTGTTCAGTTGTGCATGTGATATCCGTGAAAATGGAGAGAGAAGTGCCTGCAGGCGAGAATAGCAGAGGCAGTAGGAAAAGAATGAAAAAGAAAACAGCACGAACAAAGTGAACTTTGGTATAATATTTTTACTAGCCCTAATTTTTTTAGTAATAATGAATAGATGTTTAGGAGATTTATTTTCATTAAAAAACTGTTTCCTACAATAATCATATAATTTAAAATAGAGTATTCTTGTTTCAAGCTGCAGAAACATTGATAAGGATCCCAATTTAACGCTGTTCGAACCACCATGCCAGCATAGAAATGGTTAGTTCCACTGTTGTCCAATTTCCAAACATGATATACACAGGGTCAAGGAAAGGTTTTTTCTCATCAAAAAAAGAAAGCTGATTAAGATCGTTAGCTTTAATGAACATTTTACCTTTGTTATTCAATCTTACATAGCAGTAAATCAAGGAGTGGTACCTATTACTTACACAATTACTTTGGTTGAAATTTTACAAATATTGAGGAAGAAGTTTTTTTTTTCTTTTTTATGTTCGCGTCAAACCGTATTATTTTCTGAATTTCAGGATATTCTGATGTAAAAGTGAATTCAAATATAATTAGTTCTGATAAATTAAGTTCTTCCAGTAATTAATAATTTTAGTATTTTAATTTACCTCCCTTATTAGGCACATAAACAGTTTTTCTTCTCTCCTGAAAAAATTAAATCAGTGGTCTTAATACGGTTTGGAACGGACCTCCTCGTATGCATAACATCCCATCCCACCCGAGCGACCAGCGTGCGAAGATAGTCCCAATCCGTGCCCTCCCCTGAAGGGGGACTAATAAATAGAACATTGTGATTTTGCTAGAATTTCTAGGAATACTAACAATTTTCACCATCCTCTCATTTAACGTGGGTATACTATCTGAAAATATGCTTGGGTGAAGTCTTAGGGGTAGATGATGATATATAATTGATGGGCTTTTGGCTTCGGGCCCTGGGTATTCACGAATGCTACTCAGGTCACCTGTCTGATTGGAACAATCACAGCATGTAGAGCTCTCAATGGGGCAAAATAAGCCTAAGTGTACGGATCCATCCTTCCCTTAAAAATAAAGACAGCCAACTGGTGACAATGATGGTAATGGTGGTAATTATGGTGTTAACAGCGACTACGGCTATAACTATTGGAGTTCAAAGTTCAGTTTATACAACTGGTAAGCTACTTGGTTTACACAAAGCAATTCTGTGACAACTACCAAACATGGCAGGCGATCTGTGCCGGGAACCAGGGGCCAGTCGTGTTTCTCCTCACTTTACCAAGTGGATTTTTTACTGCAGTGCCTTCTGTAAACCCGAAACGCTTGACTTGGGGTCGACCACGAACAAACGTGACATCAAAATTAGACGCATGCGCCGTGTCGAATGCGAGGAACACGTTGGCACCCCATAAAGCTTCATTTGTTTGTTTTTACTCAAGGCAATTTATTAAGTTTCCGATATGGAAACCGAGATATAAGCCAACACGGAGTCGGTTACGCACTGTCACGACGGCAAATAAATTGCCCTCGCGCGACGTGACGTCACTGCACAGATCCTGGCGAGTGTCCGGAAGTGTGTCGAAATTCAAACACTAGAATATAGACCTCAGTACTACTATTATTATTATTATTATTATTATTATTATTATTATTATTATTAATTGTCATTATTGAGTGTAATTAGTTACCACTGCCACCGGGTATTATGGATTTGCAGTGTAAATACATACATACATACATACATACATACACACACACACTCACGCACATACATACAAAGAATTCGCTATAGATCACCTGGTATTCGCCTTACAATTGAGTAAAATCACTAAAGATATCCAATCATGCAATCAGCTTATGCGATATTCGACCCGAACGCGAACTTCAGAACACGAGACATATGTACTATAGCCATGAGTTTTTTGCGATTACTTGTAGATTACGCGGAAATGAACCATGAAAAATTGCATCAAAGTATAAGACATGAAACAAGGACTATCAACCTGTCGAACGTAATGGACGCCATAACTCAATATACAAATGATTGGAACCAGCATCTCTGACGGTTGAGGAGCGATCCCATTTAAGATCAGACAATAAAAAATGAAGCAGAAGAAGCCAGAAAAAAGAAGATGAAACGATCAAATGGACTTCAAGACAAAACATAAACAGACCCTCAGCAGTGAAGTTGATGAAGGCTATCACGATAAAATCAAGAGTTACCAAGGAGACGGATTACAAAATAGCTGAAAATCGAATACCAAAAGTTGGGCTCAATTATACAGACTGTAAATAGACAAGATGATAAAGTTGTATATAGGCCTACTTGGTACAGTATAGCCTACTGGACAAGAAATTTTCCTCTATCTTTCACATTAATTTCAACGTAATAAGATATCAATGTTGTACATATGAAAGCACCATTCTGCACGATTTCTGATAATTGAAAACTAAGGTGTTACTATATTTTTCTGCCGCCCTTTATAAAAAGTGGACGTAAACTAAAGTAAAAGATATGAAACTCTTCTATTGCCTAACGGAGAAGCAATACTACTAACCGAAGCGTAATATAGTTTCCATAATATTATTATATTTTATGCTCGACCATGCCAAAATGTACTAATCATACACCTGGTAGCAGTTCTTTAATGCATGTCATTAAAGTACACCTACTCATTAAAGTACAGGTCTTCAGCCAATGATAACTCAGCTTACAGGTGTTCAGCAAATGACAAGTCAGCTTTGTACCGTTATAAAACCGCAAGTATCGATTATTCTCGGATATGCAATCGAAAGAGAATTAGCGAAAAGTCACGGAGGCCGAAAATTCAATACTGTCGCAGAAGGTTATGTTCTGTTACTATAATAATTAGCGTTAATTGTAAATAATATTCAAATAAATTAAATTTGTCATCTTGTTTTTCAATGTCGAATTCAATAATCAAGGTTATAATATTATAATATTATCAAGTTTAACGGGACTACGTCAAGGTCAATGACATTATTGTTCCTCGGAAAAAATCAATACTTTCGCGTCTGCGCACATCTCACAATTCACGACCTAGAACAAGGTCACTTCCGATCTTGTCAGATACAAATAAAATGTATACATCTGAATACCGGTAATTTCAAGTTAGAAATATGGTCGAGCATAAAAAGTCGTATGAAACTCGCCTATAATGGTAATTAAGAAGCTCGTATTAAAATTATGAAACGAGCGCAAGCGAGTTTCATAAATATCCATACTCGATTCTTAATTACTATCATTATAGGCTCGTTGCATAATGTACTATTATTTTATTTAATGCTAAAATAATGATTCTTGGATGAAATCGGATTTTAATAATTTCAAACTGTGAGTGTCCTTTTGTTAATAATAGTCGCCCTCGGTAGCGCAGTTGGTATAGCGCTGGCCTTCTATACTCGAGGTTGAAAGTTCGATCCCAGCCGAGTTCGATGGCATTTAAGTGTTTAAATGCGACATGCTCATGTCAGTAGATTTACTGGCATGTGAAAGAACTCCTGCGGGATAAAATTCCCGCAAACAGGCGACGCTGATATAATGTCTGCAGTTGCAAGCGTTAAATAAACCATAATTTAAAATATTTTAATTTTTTCTCGTTAATATTCTGTCCATAGCTTCTGATTTGTTTTCATTTGGCGCAGTAGCACACATTTGTTGCTTGAAGTATCTACAATATTGTGAAATGTGTTACACAAATTTTAATAGTCAAATATTGAACAATTTGCTGAAAACACATAAGATTAATGAAAAACGTAATGTTGAAAATGTAATGCGGACTCACCACCATCACCTCGCAATGAATAAGGGTCCGTATTGTACCTGAAACATCAGTTTCGAACAACAATACAGTCCGATATTTGGAAATTTGTGTGTCGCAAATTATGGCTTTCTATGAGAAACATCGCCAAGGAAAGCTTGTAATATGTGATGAGAAGAGAATATTTAATACGTAACGTGTTTTGTAAGTCTGCTCAAAAATATCCTGAACTCATGATTTATTTTAGATCCATTTATATAGTATAAGTGATTTACAACGAACAGCTCCTCCTTCCCCCCCCCCCCATATAAACTTTCGCGGTGAATCCTGCTTCCTCTAACGAGGCTCTGTCAATCCAATCGTGGTGGTATAATATTTTCACTGAAGTTGTGAGAAATACCACTTGACAATATCTGTCTAGAGGCTGTAAGACAGTAGCCCTTCCACATACCCGCAATGCGCCTTGGTGTTAACCGGTCCATGGGCTAACAAATTACTCGAAAGAATTTGTTTAAAAGGGATGCCGGACGAATTCTACTCTTGAGGAATATTCGGAACAACAAAGAAGAGGAAAACTCAAGACCATATTTCTTAAGATATAATAGATCTACATAGATACATTTAACCGATATCTAGAGCAAGATAACTATACAGTTTCCTAGTTAAAACACTAAGGGCCGTATTCATAGACATTTTTAGCGCGGCTTCCGGTGGATGATCAGCGTTTTTCGTATTCATAAACCAGTGTTAGCGATAGGATATGATTTGAATTCTGTACAAGTAACCAGTGGATAGCCGAGGCTAGCTTAGTACGCTCGTAGCGCGTGCTGCGAAATGTCTATGAATACGGCCCTAATAATTTTGGCATAATCCGATAATGAGTTCTCACTTACTAGGTCAAGGAAAAATGCCGGAATTTCAATAAACGGAATGAACTGAGCTGAACTTCGGGAAAACTATCTTTTGGGGGAGGGGAAAGAGCTAAACTATTAAACTCTGTAACTGATCATAAGAAAGTGGCAACGCTGACAAAGTTCCAGATGCTAACAGTTTTGGCAAACGAAAACCTCCAAGGTGACTCAGTGCCAATCGCGTTGGGCTTACAAGACAGTGGATTCGAGTTCAAATTCCGCGTCATTCAGAATTTGTAACTTGTGTTGGGCAAGCTCGTGGCCCAGGAAAAATAGGGATTTTCTTCGGGTACTCTAGTTCCCTGTAACATCCCAGCAACTCTACATTATCATTCATTACGAGGGTATTGTAAACCCACTGCCTGTGGTGCACTCTGAATAGTCTCGACGAAGTACGCTTAAGTGGTCTACGCTTCCCGGCACTAGCGACACAATCTTAGAATTGGGGCGAATAACAGCAAGTTAAGGGCTCTCCCATTGCACAAACAAAATTATGCATTTTAAAACTTGTCACTGACTTTATTTTCCATTTTCTAAAACGAATTCGGATTTTCATTTATAACATGAAATGTAATATTCCTAAAGGTTGTATTTTAATGCAAATTCTTATAAATAGTTTTATTATTTGGAGTGACTTGAATTAATACGAAACTGCCAGCTTTTGATATGCTGCATTGTGACAAATACTTGCAGAAAACCGAGGAGATAAATATTTTAACATGTATTTCAGATTAATACTTAGTGTATTGCTGCAGCCATTATTATTAAAACTATATCATTATCTTGTTAGATCCCCGAGTGGTTCAACATTCTGATAACATCCCATCATGGTCCACTCTCACAGCTTGTGCTGGAGAATTCGTCCGTCGTAAATTACCTATTGTGTTATACAAATGTCAGCACGTACACGTTATTGGACCCCATCCTGGGCAGATCAATTTAGACCAAATACTTTCAAGCTATCTCTTTCAGTTAATACACAATTTCGTCCTTCAATCTCAAGTCTCCCTTCGACCTCTTTCTCCCGTACGTTGCAAACAAAACATCATACATCAATCTACACGCAGTAATAATAGCTCAGGCGGTGCTGAGTAATTCCACGGCATTTCGGCCCTGACTCCCCGACGTGCTAATATTCTCGCCGGTACTTCATTTCAAGGATTTGAATTCTGTTTAGCAGCTTATCCAATACACCTGCGACATTAGGAAAACATTTTTGTGTATAGTTGCTCTGCCATTTCTTATGCTAAAGCGTTATCACTGCCATCGGGAGTATACCCAATTGGAGTGCTAATAAATACATACATACATACGTTAAACATATCGTGAGGAAGTATTAGAATTACACGATGTTTCCATGGTTCTATCGACGCTTTCGTTGCCCTCATCTCTGCGAACTCTTGGAAGATAAATACAGATTGGGCTTTAAACATAAGTATTCATGTCACCAGAAGATAGATGGATGGATGGATGGATGGATGGATGGATGGATGGATGGATGGATGGATGGATGGATGGATGGATGGATGGAAGAAGGGGTGGTTAGCTAGATTGATTATAGTCAGTATTCGAATTGAAGGGAAGGGGGTGGTTAGATAGATAGACTGATTATAGTCAGTGTTCGAATTGAAGGGAAGGCAAGCCGTGGAATTTCCCTCCTTCTGGATTTTTCTCCAACTCTCTTTTAAGGAAAATTATTCAAGTCTGCTTCACGGGGAACCTTACTTGAAAGCTAGATTTGCATAATATATATGTTACTGTAGATACGTTAACAGTAAACTACAATTTAAATTCACACAGAGTTTGTGTGCGCTCGGTGTGGGTTTCTGGCGTCTTGTCACTCCACTCGAGTTATGTGGATATAAAGGGAAAAATTTAGACGGTGTCGAGTGGAGTTCCTGGGTAGCTCAGTCGGTTAGAGCGTTGGTGCGTTCAGCCAAAGGCCCTGGGAACGATACCCGGCCCCGGAACAATTTTTCCCTTGAAATTATTCAAGTCTGTTTCACAGAGAGCTTTATTTGAAAGCTAGATTTGCAGGATGAAAGGATTTTCATGGTATCAGTTAATTCAAAATACCATGTCAGATTGCACAGCATTAAAACAACAACAATAATAATACGTAACTTTATAACAAATTTTAAAATCGAATATTTTATAATTTATGTACACACTTAAAATAAATAGTTGAGTATGTCAACGACAAATTTTCCTCCCTCTTCATTTTTATGAATTCGAACACTGATTGCATGTTGAGAGTAGAATAAATCCGCAAACATTTACTAGCTACTGATATAAGCCCATAACACTATTTTAAAATTTGGATATAGAAGTGGTCAGTTAATTTTAGCTGGAGCCCTCTCAAACACAAATGTACTTTCTGATAGCTTTACTACGTATCTGGTCATCGGAAAATCTACGCTGATTTCAAGTGGAATCAACTTATTTTTTATTCAACGAAATATAGGAATATCAACAAACTTGGAAAAACTGGAAAATAGTATCCGGAAAAATAAATTATTTGAAACAAGAATGCAAATATTTCGAGAGCCTCCTTTCTTAATTACTGTGAACAAATTATGTTTAAACTGCTTACCACTGCCACCGGGTGTTTGCCCACTTGCAATGGGAATGTGGATAGAACATTTAGTAGCAATTCCGGTGATTTTAGCACAGGTTTTAATGATACGGTTCTTTAAATTTTCCACATTCTCAATTTTCTCTTCATATACCAAGCTCTTTATATAACCCAAAAGAAAAAATCAAGAGGTGTCAAATCTGGAGACCTGGCCTGTCATTCTACTGGTCCACGCCGACCAATCCAATGTCCAGGCAACTGTTCGTCCAGTCTGCTGCAACATCTCTGTGGCTTAACCCACCAAAATGAAGATTGGTATCAATTCTTCTCTCTTTCGATAATGCCATCACGAAAATCAAGAAATTTATTGTAAATCTCCGGTCAATATATGACTCATTGCGATGGTAACTGATGTATGTATTTGTGACCGTATATGACAGTTCCAGGCAACTGCAAGTCGGAATACTCGAAGGACAAGATAACCGAGATCTAATTAATTGTCGTCCCACTCAAAAGGTTAACGTCGACAACTCTTTGATATTCAAGCTACGTCTACACATAGCCGAATGCACTCGCTATTACACATTCTGGGCGAATCGGCCTATACGCTCTCACACATCGCGATAACACCGCTCACAGACTATTTGTTACTCGCCCCACTAATCAGTATTATTGATATAATACTTATGGCACAGAAATGCAAATTCTCAGAAGAGCGATAAACATAAATATATGCATGTGTCGGCTCGTGATGGGGAATATTCGCAATCGTCAAGAGTCATCCGAACACAAATATCACACTGTGACAAAAGCGCCATTATCTGTCACAGCGATTTTCCCGGAGTTGTCACAGTTCGAAGGTGTGACGGCAAAACGCTCTCACACTCCATGTAGTATTCTTGTAACACATAATTGAAAGCATGAATTCAACTAAATATTTTCGTAATTATATAATAGATCTTGAAGATTAACTAGAAACAATGTCACGTAAAGGTTAATAACAAGAAATGAAATTCACATAATGAACTAATATCAAAATTCATATGAATTGGCTGCATTACCCAGTATTTTTTTTAGCTTAAATAGACAGTTATTTTCTATTGTGCAAACTTCATCATGTTGAGATTCCAATACACATTGTTCAACCAGCTCTAGACAATTCTCACACAAGACAAAAATGCTTCTAATATATTCCCTCACTCGTTACTTTATAAAAGGCATTAGTATTTAAGATTATGCATCTAAAAATACCTGTGGGAATTCGTGTAGGAAATCATTGTAATTGTAAAAAAATTCGACGTCCGCAGGCGAAGCAATAATGACATTATCATTCACCCATTCCATATAAAGTCAAAGTACATTACAGTTGGAATCCAAACACACACAATGCATCACGACTTATTAATTCTGAATGCTAGGTTATTTATGATTAAAGTCCATTCGAGGTCGATAGGTACTCACCGGCCGACGCGATGAGAAAGAGATCCGGAGACGAGGGGAGACGTGACCAGTGTACACTTCTGCGAGAAAGAAAACAACCCTGAATAAAATTGTTGTGCCTTGACAATAATATTAATCACAGATAATGTCATGAGTAAATTTATCTAAGGGCTATCAATTCCTCAAGCGGTATTTTTTTATCGAATAGATATACGAAAGATGTATTCAAATAATGAAACTACAAATATAGGCTATAATGAAATATAATTAACACAAATGTACAATACAGTAATAGTAACAAAAACATACAAGTTTTTCTCCTTTAAAGATCCAAACCATACTTAAACTATACTGAGAATATAATACAATATACATATTGTATTAATAAATTATAACCGAGTCATACCCGAAAGAGAGAGCAGTTCGAGGTGCAACAGATAATGTACCATATGGAGAAAAATTAATCACAAATTAATTTCTATCAAATTGTTAACTGTAATTACACACAAACTTTACATACATATATATATACATATATATACATACAGGGTGTTTCCGAGGTGGTGTTACAAACTTTCAGGGATGATGGGGAAGGGCACATTTATCAATCTGAGATAAAAAAAACCCATGATCCGGAAATGACTGAGTCGAAAGTTATAAGCAAAAATAGTTGTGTGGAAATGAAATTGTAATTTGGCACCACGTGCCCTCCTTCCCTTAACCTTTGGAACATTCGTGGAAAAATGGTATGGGCAGGATGTCTCCTACGTGGGTACTTGTCCCGATACAATCTGTGAGCTTATCTACTGTTCCCATTGGCTCATCCGTATTCGAAAATCAGATCTGCTTATTCCGCTCTCGTGTACTCCTCCATTTCACTAGGACTGATCGACTGGACACTGCAACTTGTACGCATACACTGCTGTCTACAGTCGTGTATATCAGGACCGACCATGTCCGTTACACATTACGCTATCTGCATTGCTTTAGTGTAGTTTCCTGTCTCCATCCCTCAGACAGCGCACTGAATGGAATACTGTAAGCAGACATCGTAAATAACGACAGATGAATACACTATGTGTAAGATGTACAGATAAATACACATAAATAAGGTGTACAGAGGAATAAAATTATTTCATTTCCACACAACTATTTTTGCTTGTAACTTTCGACTCGGTTATTTCTGGACCAGGGTTCCTTATCTCAAATTGATACATGTGCTCTTCGCCATCATCCCTGAAAGTTTGTAACGCACCTCGGAAACACATAGTATATATAAGTTTTTTAAACATACTAAGTCGAGAATATGATATTGTTAAACATACAATAAATAAAGAATAAAAATTCAATATGATAATTATGATTTTAAAAATAAGTTCAAGCAATTGATTTTTTTAATAATTCATTGCTCAATAATTTCAATTTTGGACTTACCTTTGCAAAATGAATATACAACTTAGGGCTGAAATTGGAACTGTCTCTTAGACTTGATTCCAATTTACATTTTGGTACAATGAAGGGAAGCGATATTAATATTCTCTTTCTTATCTTCTTGTATTGTGGCCATGATCGAAAGTTTTATTTAATCTCATGTTTATGGTAGAAGTTCGAAATAGTATACATATAAATCTGTTTTATTAGGCTACTTAAAACATTAAATTCTTTGTATATAAGCTGCGTTGGATAATCTTTCTTTTAAGCACATTTTAATAATTCTTTTATGTAATAATATTAATGATAGAATTATAGTCTGTGATACTCCACCCCATCCTATAATTTCATACTGTATTATGCAGTACAATGAATTAACACTAAAATATATTGTTCTCAGTAGTGTTACTGGTATAAAACGGCGCAGTTAAAGTTTGCAGTTTCACGTAATTTAAGACATAAGCATCTAATATGAAGATTCAATTTTAAGTTTTGATTAATGAAGATATTTCACATGGATTGATGTGCGTAGTTCAGGACAGTTGCAATTACAGTTATATTTTACAATTACTGATATGAATAATTATAGTTGTTTTCCACTGTAGAGAGGCCTATTTTATTTATAGCAATAGAATTGAATGATGTTTTATGTACACACTGAATATACCAGGTTAAAGTCTAACCAATTTTTAATTCAATTTAAGTCAATATTAGGCTTTTAAAAACCTGCTCCCAGCAACAACCAGTAAATGTGACAATGGTTTATTTTGCAAAGGAATACATTTAGTAATATTAACATTTCAAAGTAACAAATCATTTATACATACTGAACAAAGCTGGATCTAATATGCCTCCTTGTGGAACTATTGAAGACTATTTCCATAACAATAATAAATAATTACAGACACAGACAAATTATTAGATTGAACATATTATTTTTCACTTTAAGTTTATCGTCCTGTAGTTTCCTAAAGGAGTACATAATGGTCACAACATTGATCGTATTACTATTTCAATTATTGTGATAGACTAGTCTCCTGCCAAAGATAAGAGATTGGTTTCCTGATAGCCTAATGACTGCATATTCATACGATGGTGCTCCATGTCATCGTGCGAAGAAGCTTTCGAAATTTGTTCAGGATTCCCACATCAAAACAATTAATTGGCCAGGTAACAGTTCTGAATATCTGGTCTTTTGTTTTCAGGAGATTTAAAAAATGCAACATTACCTCGAAACTTTGGCTCATAAAATCATTAATAGCTACTTGGCACACTGGAGTTTGGGAGTCTTGTAGAAATCTTATACAGAATGTTTCAAAAATACAGGGCATAATTTCAGGTATGTATTTCCCACATGTAGACAATCAAAATAGTTCATTACAACATGTGTCCGGAAATGCTTCATTTCCGAGTTATGGCCTTCACAACATTGAAATTCACCGGAACGTTTTTCTTTCCGCAGGTCGTTGTCATTACAGAAGATGTTCAAAATGTCCACCTCCTGCTTGAATACAGACCTCACATCGATGTCTCATTGACCTGCGAACACGATCCCAAATTCCAGGAGTATTGCGTATATCCTCAGAACATGCCACAATTCGATTCCGAAGGGATTCCAAATCAGGCACCGGAGACGAATAAACCAATGATTTTAAATGGCCCCACAAGTAGAAATCGAGAGGGTTCAGATCAGGTGAGCGTGGAGGCCAAGCAACTGGGCCACCTCTACCTATCCATCGATCAGGAAACCTTCTATCCAAGTACTGGCGAGCCGTACGAATGAAGTGTGCAGGAGCGCCATCATGCAAGAAGTGAATGTGTTGACGATTGATCAGTGAAGTGTCTTCTAAAACATGAGGTATGGTGTTTTCCAGGAAGTTTGTGTACGCGTGCCCCGTATGTCTGTTTACAAGTACATGGGGTCCAACTAATCGATCACCAATGATACCGGCCCACATGTTGAGGGAGAACCGCACCTGGTGATGAGATGGAACAGTTGCACGTGGGTTTTCATACGCCCATACATGCTGATTGTGGAAATTTGTTATGCCATCTCGTGTGAACTGTGCTTCATCTGTAAATAATACTAAGGCAGGAAAGTTCGGATTTACACCAAACTGCTGCAAGAACCACTGACAGAACCTAACTCGTGCAGGGTAATCTGTTGGTGACAGGGCCTGTACACGTTGCAAATGATAAGGATACAATGGATACTCTTTCAACAGTCTCCAGACAGTCGTATGAGGAACATTGACTTGCAACGCTACCCTTCGTGTTCACAGCCTCCAGAATCTCCTCCTGTACTTCTGGAGTAGTAGATCTTGGTCGTCCCCTTCCCAAACCAGGAGAGTTAAATTTCCCATACTCCGATCTGGGCATTGTCGCTGTGGGTACCTCTCCTGGTACAAACGACGAGCCAGCGCAGCATTGCCGTCCGCCTTACCGTACATGAAGTGTATCTCTGCCAGCTCTTGATTTGAATACATGTCGCACAGTCTAACGCCTACACAACACTGAATGTAACCTTCGCCTCGGAATGAACTGTCAGAGTGCCCTCTTAATGTCTCCTTTGACGGCAACGACCTGCGGAAAGAAAAACGTTCCGGTGAATTTCAATGTTGTGAAGGCCATAACTCGGAAATAAAGCATTTCCGGACACATGTTTTAATGAACTATTTTGATTGTCTACATGTGGGAAATGCATACCTGAAATTATGCCCCGTATTTTTGAAACACCCTGTATACAGTGTGTTTCAGAAATACTTCGACAAACCTTGGGGGCATGTTCCTCACACCAAAACAAGGAAAAAGGTTCATATAAACATATCTCTGAAAAGCCTTAGTCTTTTAGTTATTAATGAAAGAACGTAATGAAACATGTTAGATATTGTCAGCTTGGTAGCAAGTGCTGCAATTTTTATCAATTCAGAAACTCATAACAAATGCTCAAAATGTTCTCCTCTTGCTTCCACACACGCATGCACGCCTTGGCAACACATAGCCATCTAGGATACCACGGGTGCATCAGCAGATTTGTATCGATAACATCACTCGATTATATAACGAAATGAATATTGTTATCGGTTACAAACTTAAGTTGTTGGATTGTACCTCGAAACGCGTTGAACGTAATTTTTCATTGTTATGAATTTCTAAATTGATTGAAGTTGCCACACTTGCTACTAAGCTGACAATATCTAACAGATGTTCCATTATGTTCTTTCATTAATAGCTAAAAAACTAAGGATTTTCGAACATATACGTTTATATGTACTTTTTTTTCTTGTTTTGATGTGAGAAACACACCTCCAAGGTTTGTCAAAGTTTTTCTGAATTACCCTGTAGCCTATAGCATGCTAAAGACACTTGAAATCCTCACCAAGGGAAAAGAAATGTATACAGAATATATAAATGGTTGTCATAGATCATATGCTATGTACGAGTGTGCTCGTAACTGTACTCCATTTTATAAACAAACCAAACAAGTCTAATAAATAATTTGTCCACGACTACAATTAAAAAATAATAACGCATATTATTATTAAATAAGATTTTTTAACCTACAAATTTAGTATTATATTTCATTGACTGGCATGACCAACAATAATCTTATAAATAATTAAAATAATTATTTACAACAGGGACTCGCAAACTTAGCTAAAATAGGCCAATACGTCAAACTATGGCGTATCACCTTACTCCCATCACCATAGCACAGGCACGCACGTACGCTACCTGCGGAACAGAGGACAGTGGCGTGTGTCTCACATCAGCTGAAGCAGATGAGTCGCAATGTACTGTTTCATATTCCATCTCTGAAGGCTTTGCAAGATATTTCAGATGATAGACGTAAAGAGTATGGTAATGTCCTTGAAAATCTATAAGAAGAAATTCAAAAAGAATTCCAAGATGTCAGAAATGTAGAAAAGTCGTTTATTGTACTTTATTTTGGAATTCCTTTGCAGTAGGAAATATTGAGATTTATCTATTGTATTGTATTTATTAACATTCCATGGGATTCATACATTGCTTTACAGCTAGAATATGGAACAAGTCAAAAAACTTAATACTATTATACTTACTTACTTACTTACAAATGGCTTTTAAGGAACCCGAAGGTTCATTGCCGCCCTCACATAAGCCCGCCAGCGGTCCCTATCCTGTGCAAGATTAATCCAGTCTCTATCATCATACCCCACCTCCCTCAAATCCATTTTAATATTATCCCCCCTTCTACGTCTCGGCCTCCCTAAAGGTCTTTTTCCCTCCGGTCTCCCAACTAACACTCTATATGCATTTCTGGATTCGCCCATACGTGCTACATGCCCTGCCCATCTCAAACGTCTCGATTTTATGTTCCTAATTATGTCAGGTGAAGAATACAATGCGTGCAGTTCTGTGTTGTGTAACTTTCTCCATTCTCCTGTAACTTCATCCCGCTTAGCCCCAAACATTTTCCTCAGCACCTTATTCTCAAACACCCTGAACCTATGTTCCTCTCTCAGAGTGAGAGTCCAAGTTTCACAACCATACAGAAGAACCGGTAATATAACTGTTTTATAAATTCTAACTTTCAGATTTTTGGACAGCAGACTGAATGATAAGAGCTTCTCAACCGAATAATAACACGCATTTCCCATATTTATTCTGCGTTTAATTTCCTCCCGAGTGTCATTTATATTTGTTACTGTTGCTCCAAGATATTTGCATTTTTCCACCTCTTCGAAGGATAAATCTCCAATTTTTATATTTCCATTTCGAACAATATTCTGGTCACGAGACATAATCATATACTTTGTCTTTTCGGGATTTACTTCCAAACCGATCGCTCTACTTGCTTCAAGTAAAATTTCCGTGTTTTCCCTAATCGTTTGTGTATTTTCTCCTAACATATTCACGTCATCCGCATAGACAAGAAGCTGATGTAACCCGTTCAATTCCAAACCCTGCCTGTTATCCTGAACTTTCCTAATGGCATATTCTAGAGCGAAGTTAAAAAGTAAAGGTGATAGTGCATCTCCCTGCTTTAGCCCGCAGTGAATTGGAAAAGCATCAGATAGAAACTGACCTATACGGACTCTGCTGTATGTTTCACTGACACACATTTTAATTAATCGAACTAGTTTCTTGGGAATACCAAATTCAATAAGAATATCATATAATACTTCCCTCATAACCGAGTCATAAGCCTTTTTGAAATCTATGAATAACTGATGTACTGTACCCTTATACTCCCATTTTTTCTCCATTATCTGTCGAATACAAAAAATCTGATCAATAGTCGATCTATTACGCCGAAAACCGCACTGATGATCCCCAATAATTTCATCTACGTACGGAGTTAATATTCTCAAAAGAATATTCGACAAAATTTTGTACGACGTCAACAAAAGTGATATTCCTCGAAAGTTACCACAGTTGGTTTTGTCCCACTTTTTAAAAATAGGTACAATTATGGACTCCTTCCATTGTTCTGGTACAATTTCCTTTTCCCAAATAGCAAGTACAAGTTTATAAATTTCGCTATATAATGCACTCCCACCCTCTTGTATTAATTCTGCTGGAATTTGATCGATACCTGGAGACTTGTACTTTTTCAGATTTTCTTTCGCAATTTCGACTTCTGAAAGCGTGGGTTCGGGTATAAATGGCTCAGCAGTTTGTATTTCAATTTCGTCCCGATCATTTCTATTTGGCCTATGTACATTTAGTAGTTGCGCAAAATAGTTTTTCCATCTGTTTAGGATTGATGGAGAGTCTGCAAGCAAGTCACCATTCTCATCCTTGATCACGTTTACCCTTGGCTGATATCCGTTCTTAAATTCCTTTATACCCTTATATAAATCTCGAATGTTTTTATTCTTACTATTTGTTTCTACCTCATTCAGTTTTTCCTTCAAGTAACCTCTCTTTTTATTCCTAAGTGTACGACTTGCTTCCCGTCTTTCATTGAAATAATTATCTCTCTTCTCCTCAACTGGATCCTGTAAGAATTTCAATTTTGCCTGTTTCCTTCTTTCTACTACCATGCAACAATCTTCATCAAACCACGGTTTCTTTTTCTTAGTTTCATAATAACCTATGCTCTGCTCAGCTGCAATTTTGGTACTATCTCTGATATTTTCCCACACGCTATTAACATCTAATTCTTTCTCAACTTCGTCGGAACTTTCTAAAGTGGCAAACCTATTCGAAATTTCGACCTGATAATTTTGCTTAGCTTCCTCGTCCTTTAATTTCAAAATATTGAATTTAGTAATATTAACTTGTTGCTCTACTCGCTTGGCTACTGATAATCTTTCTCTTAATTCTCCAATCACCAAATAATGGTCAGAATTACAGTCTGCACCCCTGAAAGTTCGAATATCTACTATACTAGTATGTCTCCGTTTATCTATCAAGATGTGATCTATTTGGTTGTGTGTCAATCCATCTGGAGAAGTCCAAGTATATTTATGTATATCCTTATGGGGGAATGTTGTACTTTTGACAATTAAATTTTTCGATGTGGCAAAGTTGACTAATCTAACTCCATTGTCACTACTAATTGCGTGTAGGCTCTCTTTTCCAATAGTTGGTCTAAAAATATCCTCCCGTCCTACTTTAGCATTGAAATCCTCCAATAAAATTTGCATGTGATATCTAGGGAACTGATCAAAAGTATGTTCCAATTCCTCATAGAAGCTATTCTATAATACTATATACTATAATACTATTACTATAATACTATAATACTATTATAATGTCTTAATTTATAGCCACAGTCTAGATGAAATATATATAGACGAGATTTACAATATAGTCTACTAGTACAGGATGCGTCAGAAAGAACGGATGGATTTCACATGGCAAGAAAATTGTAAAGATTCATCAAATCAAAAATTTATTGTTATCAACATATTCACCAATACATGCAGTTTATTTATGTAAAACAACATTATCCATATGATGTCCTTGGCTTTCAATACAGGCATCGAGGCGTTTTCTGATGTTCGCCATCACTTTCACAGTCATAGCTGGTGCAATTGCCACGATTTCTTCACGAATCGCTGTCTTCAGTTCGTCCAGTGTATGTGATCGATGATTACAAACTTACGCCTTCAAATGGTCCCAAAGAAAGTAGTCGCAGGGCGCGAGATCTTACCGTAGCCTCGGACAATCTCAGTGCAATAGAATTTCGTCCAGGTGATTTCTTCTTTAATGTTGAACCTGTGATACGAAATGAAGCCACCCACAGCAAAATTGTATTCCGAGTTGGAATCCTAGCGTGACATCCGATGTCGAAATGAGTCCTGAGTGGCGATCACAGACTCTTCATTTTTCAAAAATGTCTCTACGATGAAAGCACGTTGTACACCAGACCAACACCATATTCTCAACTGAAACTGCATTCTATGGCTGACTCAACAGTCGTGGTCCCCCTCACTATATCTCTCTCCTTGTTGCGTATCGATAGTTTGAAATCCATCCGTTCTTTCTGACGCACCCTTTACAACACATAGTTTTAGTATCAATTTCATGAAGTGTTATTGAATGTCATGAATTCACCTACAGAACAGAAGGCGTGAGAAATCATTTACTTCTTTAATTTGCCCCTAAATAATCTTATGTTTTGAGTTTCATTTTTTATGTCGATAGGGAGGCTATTAAAAATTTTTACTGCCATATAACACACTCCTTTTTGATAGCACGGTGGACTTGCCGATGGAGTATGAAAGTCATTTTTTGACGTGTATTTATGCTATGAACTGTTGAATTAGTTACAAAGTTTTCACGATTACATACGAGGAATATTATTATTAATGAAAAGATATACTCTCAAGCCATGGGCATTACTTAAGCAAATCCCCTCCCCTATCAATTCAATGACTCGAGGGTTGAAGGAAGGTGTGAGTGGCGTATTCCGATGAGTGACGTAACGCCACAATTGTCGCCCATTTCTGCAAGGCTGGTTTAGTTTGAACGTTCTACTGTGTTATAATGTATGATTTAAATTAAAGTTTAAAATAATTCAAACACACATACGTACCTAATTATTCTGTTATATTTAATAATACGCCATTTCATAAATATACCATTATTTATACTTGAAACAAGTGTTAACACGTAACATCGTGAGCGGTATTATGGCCCACCACTGCTTGTAGCGGTATTCTTTCTCTCTTCTTATCAAACCTGTTTTCATGCTGCCCACTCTTTGTGTGTCCTCCCTACTTCCCCTACAGTGCCCGTGCCTGATTTAGACAATCTGGTTTCACACAGTAGCTGGATTTCGTTCCTATTAATTATCTTGCATTTTAAATTATTTTCTCAATTTCTTGCTGAGAAGCATAATCGAAACTTTGTTAACCTTCCGCCATTGTGAAGGAAGTAATTTTATATAGGTACAATCAACCACGGCCTTCTAAATTGCGTACGAATAAGGAAATAATTAAGAGGTGAAAATAGTAATTTTACAAACAACTAATCATGGTATTCCTAAACTGCTTACGTATGAGGAAACAATTGAAAAGCAGTAGGAATAAAACAAAATAAATAATTTAGAATGACTATTACACTTTTACTACGTCACACTACTTTCGACCAATAAAACGGTACGAAAGGACGTCTTTCAACCAATCATGGCCGCTTATCGCACAATTTTATCGCGTCCCTAGCATTTGTTTATTTTTATCACTACCCTAGCATTTGTTTCTTTGTTTGCCAACATTTCAAACTGCACTGGTCCGGCCGTCAAAAAACAGAAAATTACAAACCACTCCAGTCGATGCACATCACTTTCAAATGTGACTCGCATTTTGGCATTCAAGAACAAGAATTAATAAAGATCACTGGTCATATATGAAGAGCACCATTCGGAAATCCTGAATGAGTTGAGGGATACACCATGTACACCAACGAGTTCACTTCTTTTACGCACACGTCCAATATAACATCAACTGAACCACCAAAACATTCAAATGTGAAAATTGTACTTTCAATAATTGTTTCTTTTAAAATTATCCATGTTTATTTTTTATTTCATCATCGTTAATTAAAATGTTTCTTGTTTATTTCATCATCCCTAATTAAAAGTTTTCTAATACTTGTTTATATTACTTAGGTTATGTTTGTTATAGCTTCTGCTATATACAGTATTATGGATAGTCACGTAACAGAGGTTGTTTAATACTAAGATTTATTGAAAATCATCTGTCAAGTGACGTTGATTACTGGGATCCGGATGATTGAAATGGAATGCAAATGTTTTAATAAAAATGAAACCGAATCAACAAAGCCTTCTTGACTAGTAACAGTCCACAGAGTTCAATGATGATTTCATAGTTGGCACAACTGATACCGGTAACAAGAAAACATCATCATAAAACACTACTGCCATCTAGCGTAATGTTGAGATGGTGCAATAATACATTTGAAGACAGTTGTATTTTCGTAAGCCAATTAATATTTTATTGTACACTTTGTTACTTCTAATCTTTATATAGCCTACTTTCTTCTAATCGTGTAATAGTCAATTAAATCCCACTCGAGTTTTGATTTTCTCTAGATAAATCAAAACCTCTAGTGAGATTACTGTTGATAATAATGCAGTAATCACTGACTCTGATTGGTTTAAATTCAACGGGTTCTTACACTGCATTGAGTAATAGGTACAACAGTTCGAAGAATAATATTGTCCGCATTGAAATTATCAAGTCCTAGCGCGCGATTCACATGAGCTACGGCAAATTGCACGTCAGATGAAGATAATATACTCCTACATATAGGACTAAGTATTAGATTAAATCTATTCATACATCTCCTACACGTGCTATAAATCAGATCTTGCAGAGATCATACCTACACTCGTTACTCACCGCATTATCAATTTTCTATTCAAAATAGACGACGGGATGAAGCTGTACACTAATAAATAATCTGTTTACAAAAGTACCCTTGTTTAGCTCCACATTTGGCATATTTACAGTGTTAGTAAGTTATTCAACAATGAATGGATTAATGCAAACACTCTGGCACATAATGTTTATAAAACCAGTCTAATCAAATTTACTAGACATAATAATGCTCAATAAATTTCCTACAATATTACATAGATTAACTGTAACTGATCTCAAATAATCTACAAGTACAAAGCTTCTTGGTTTGTAATGGATAGTCACTTGGACTATAAAACACAAAATATACAGGGCAGTGGCGGCTCCTGCGTATTTCTTAGGAGGAGGAAAGAAGGTAACAGGACGAAATGACACCTTCTTGAATGAAACATGCTACAAATTAGCCAACATGCATACATGTAAGACCAGGTAGTGTTGGAGTTGACCTTCCCTTCTGTATAGCAATAGTCTGTTTTTGTAAACTGAGTTTCCTAAATTTTCCAAAATATATAATGTTTTCACTTCCATTCATTGTTGAATAATTGCACAAATTAACAATTACAAGGAAATTCACCTCGCAGCATTTTTCGAGCACACTACAGCATCACACGTATTGGAAGAGACTATAGCTACTAACACGTAATCGGAACCACGAAAATGAGAATGGGAAATAATCTGAAGAAAGCGAGAACACTGCACCCACCCACGTGGTCTGTGTTGCCACATGTACATTTTACAAGTTCAGTATCACATGCTTTTGAAGAATATCAGTTCTTGTGAAGTCATACTACCATTATTGTTCAAAGTTGCCGGTGGCTAATTAATTTTTCATGTTAAATAATGTAGTTTGGAGTACCTACTTTCAATTTCAAATATATTTGTACAAAACTGACAACTTGGCTGTTGCCCTGTCTAGTATGCAATGAATTGAAGTGAATTTCAGGAGCCAAAAAGTTCTGCGATACTAACGTAGAACTACTTCCTCTTTGTTTTATATAAACCCGACTTTAACTTTCAAATATACTTGAAAGTTTCAAACTATGAATAGTAGCCTATATAAAGTGCAATGAATAATATTTTTTTTTATTTATTATTTAAACAAAAGTTTATATGGCGTCTTTCATAGCGTTGCGTTAAAACTGTTTTTATTGTGTCTCCTCCTAGATGTGTTATAGTCTGGTTGAATGCAAGATCGTTGGATGGCAGCAGTAGCGAGCTTGCTGCACGACCAGTCTGTTTCTATTTCCCGCCCATGCGCTGATTCAGAGGAAGATCTCCTCCCTCTCCGTTCATTTACTCGCTTTAAAACTCTGCTTCTTTCTCTGGCCGCTAGTGCGCTGTTGTCTATGTGTGCTAACTGTAGTAAAGGAGGAATGGATTGACTTTTCTCCACACAAACACTCTCGCATCTTTCTCACAGTTTTCTAGCAGCACATGAGCGCGCATCATTTAAAACTCGATCAACCGAGGTTTTCTTATAGTTGTGAGCTTAAAAATTATCGAATCTTCCTTGAATTTCAAGGCACATATTTTATTTGGTATTTACATTCAAAAGAAGAAAAATGTGAGGAGGACATTCCTCCCTTCCCTCCCCCGAGGAACAGCCACTGATACAGGGTGATTCGGTAAAAGAGTACAAACACGAAACAGGAAATAGGGAACGTTCTATAGAAAATTTTAGCTCTGAGAACTTGGGGTCTGCAAAGTCAGATTAAGGAGATATGAGCTTAAATATGTATATCGCTATCGCTTATTGTTTTTCATATTATGTACATTTATTACTTACCTTTTATAATTTTCATATTATTTACTTAATCTAAGTTAACAAGGTACTGTACGTAGCCTACTGTGATTCACTCTTTTAATGCTATCAAATGGTCTGTCGTTTAACTAATATGTTTTAAAATATAATAATGTAAATATGATAGACAGAACCACCTTGTGGATCATAAGTCAACGATCAAGACATGATGAATAGCTTACGTGTAAATAATAAATGTAAAAACTAAATGTTGTTTGCCTGTTGTACCTGTCATGAGTTAATTATAAGTATAACAATAATTTTAAAATGTAATTAAATGTAAATAATACAGAAAATAGTAAGTGATAGCGACAGAAATGTTTAAATTGATAACTTACATCCTTAATATGACTTCCCAGATCCCAACTTCCCTATCTCAAAATATTCCATATAGCATCCTCCATTTCCGTCTAATTCACCACGCTTTAGTATTACTCCTAACTTGAGATCTACTTATTATGCATTCATATTCTTATGTTCTATTTGCTATATAAAGGCACTTAAAATGGTATAGGTACTTGGCATACTTTGATTGTAAATTGAAATATGCCCCAATTTATTAGAGGATGGAAACAGGTCATATTGCGTACAATTCTGATTGCTTGAAAACGATTACAATGACGACGATAATAATGGATGATGATGATGATGATAAAATGACTAAATTTGTTGTGAAACATGTGAAATGTATAGCTTTTGTGAAAATCTGTGACTTTCGTAAAACTCATTTTTGTAAGGGAAAGTCAATGGTTTCATTTATCCAATATTTTATTATTAATTATTATCAGGCAGTATATCTCTCTTTATGATACAATATGTCAGAGGAAGAACAATTGTTTGTATACATCGGAACTCTGATTAGTGTAATATGTAGCTAATCGGAGATGGGAGGGGGAAAGGAATTGACCATCCTATTCCATTATCTCCTGGCCTAGTTGCCTCATAAGTGATGCCATGTTAGTATTACTTGTGCGGTTCATACCTGTCTTCGGACAGTTGACTAAACAACAATCAATTTATTTTACAATTAATCTATTTATTTGATAATTTATTTATTTATTTTATTATTTATTCAAGTATCCATCCATGCACCCAACTATCTATCTGTTCATCCATCGAAATATATACTTTTTTTTTTACTTATTCACTTACCTGTTTGCTTATTTACTTACTTAGTTGCTCAGTTACTTAGTTACTGGCTGACTCTCACATCTATCTGTCTGTCTGTCTATTTATTTATTTAGGCAAACTTATGGCCCTCAGGTCTTCGTATTAATACTCATTTAATATGAAGATTGGTGACATTTTAAGGACATACAGTCGAAGTTTCTTTCATTCCGTAATATATTCTGCCTCGTTTGACAGCAGAAATTCTTTTATTATGAAGTCCAGGGTTCCAGCCAGTCTGTATCTTTTCCTTTTTTTACGTTTTATAATGAGTTGTTTTAGAGTTTCGTATCGTTTATATTTGAGCAGTATTTATGTGTGTGTTAAATATTGAAATGGAATGTCGTAAAATCTAGTATTACACAGATAGTTAATAGAAATAAGACTAAGACTGTTAAGTATACCAGTTCTTAAAAGCTCAATTTCGTAATGCTAAGTGCAACACCTGTTCCTTCTGCCACTGACGTTGCAAAATGTAAGGAAATACATCCTGCTTGTGGAAGGAATCGAGCTTAGCATGTTACAGAAATTGCTAGAGGCTTTTGTAGTGACAGTAGATCATAGCTACCTAGGAAACACTGTAAGCAGTGAAAAGAAATAGGCTTCAACGATTTAGTAGTAAGATGCATACCATGGTGAAGAGATTTTAAAGTCGCAAATAAAGTGACATCAAAAACTTTTTCCTTGCATTTTAAACTATGCCCTGATTGTACCTACGCAGTGTAAAATATTACCATGGCAACTAAAACTTACTATTTAGCAAAGCCTTTATGGCATAGTCAAAAAGCAAGGTACAATAAAAATATAAGGGAAAAGTTTTTGGTGTTACTGTACATCGCTATCACAATTATGCGCGAACAAACCTTGTTTATCTGCACAGCTAGCCATATTCCTCATCATGTTATTGACTCATTTATTCACGTTGTATTTCCGAAATATTAGCACTTTAAGTTGTTATTAATTTAGCTATGAAGACATGATCTCTTAGAAAGAGCAACTTTTTTAGGCCAATTGCCCAGGAATTACGTTAGTATATCTTGTTTCTTTATGTGATTGTTTTATATATTATCCATTTTTATGTAGTTTGCTGGAAACTAGTTAGTAAGTTGTGAAATTCATGAACGGCTATTCCACAGTATAGGCCTATAGTGTAAAATATATTTACATAATATTAAATCTATTTCCTAAGTACAGCCTTGCTCTCATGCAGAACGAGCAATAGGCTACAAAGAGAGTAATATACGGCGATTACAGTATGTTTTTATCTCAGACTGTTTGATTAATTATGATGAGTGTCTAACGAGAGACGTGTTAAGAAAAATAGAACAGCGTTGCTTGTTAACTTGAGTTTGTCGTAATAAATAATATAATGACTTAAGCTATTTGCCTGTCTCATCTCCAGGTTGATTTGGTCTTTCAATCTTGTTAACTATCTTCTCTATTCCATCTTCCGCTATTTAGTTGATAGATGTGCTGGAATCACCCGTTCCAAATAGCGCAACATTAATTACAAACAGTTTTAAAGTAAGCATCAATTCAAAAAATTAAAAATTCAACTACTGTACATACACATTCCTAAATATTTCACAACAAAATTTCATATAAATATTTTGAATTATTTTATGGAAAAATAAATACACAGCCATGTGACGCCAAGTTAATCTCTGAAAATAATACATCGACAGGATCAAACGTTTGCTTGAAATTATTATTATTATTATTATTATTATTATTATTATTATTATTATTATTATTATTATTATTATTGGTACCGCTATATTTCATTTCATTTCATTTATTTAATACTATACACTTGAGCTACATTAGGTATTGCAGCCCGAAAGAGCAGAAGCTCGTGCTAGGGTGCAGTTCAGATCAGTTATACAAAATATATCACAAAATTAAGAGAGTTCATTGAGCACAATAACATTAATAAATGGTAAAATAATACAGCATGTAATAATATATACAAATAGAAAATACAAAAGTACATGAATATTAGACTATCAATTTTTAACTCAATTAACTTAAACAATTAAATAATTAATCTGATTTGTTTCTTAAACCTATGTGTGTTAAGTGTACTTAGCTCAGGGTAAGCTCCAATTAATGCATTATATATTTTGGGTCCAAAATTTATGCTGTGTTTTAATCCAGCAGTTGTGTGGCATTTGGGAGTATTTAGAAAGAAACTGTAGTTTTGTCTCGTATGGTATTCATGAGGATCAAATTTAAATTTATTGTGGTTTTTATGGAAGTAAATCAGCAATGTTTGTTTATAAATTTGTTCTAGATTTGATACACCAAATTCCTGAAAAATTAATTTTGTAGGGTAATCAAAAGCTTTATATAGACAAATTTTGATCATTCTTTTTTGGAGCAAATTTAAAGGATGGAGAGTTGTAGGTAAGAATGGATATAAGAATTAAATAAATACTACTGCAATGAAAGAAGGAGAAACAGGAGGAGAAATAATTGAAAGTACGCGATCTATCGTCCCTGAAAGGGAATGTGGAGTTATAAATCAGAATATATGTGAGCGCCAAGTCTGTTACACACTTGTCTCAGTCCGTCTTCACCGTTCCGTTAAAGGAATTTGAGAGAATTTTGAAGGGGAAAGTCAAAAATGGACGAAAACAAATAGCTACCACATGAGGAGGAGGAATGTCGCAAGCATGACTATACAGCAACAAGGCAAAACCGCCGAAGATGTTAAAGACTGTGCAGAACGACTGGTGAGAGTGGGGCGTCGCTATCCTCGCTAGACAAGGGTTTACCCTTGGAACAAGTTCGCTCAGAACTATACCAAGCGATATGCGAAAGCCAAAGCTCCGATGTGTGAAGGCTTTAATTTATAAAATGGTGAAATTGGAAAGGAAAATATTCTAACAATCACAGGAAACCACAGGCGTGATGATTTTTCTCAATTTAGGACTAGTCAATTGGCTATAAATTGACTAATAAGATGTGGCCCGTTCGACCCTGAGAGCATAATGTGGGAAAGGGTCAGTATTTTAATCAAGGGGGGAAAATGGAATTTATTTTCTAATCTTTAAAGAGTAACTGGGGTGAGGCATGACCATGTGGAACGATCACAATGAAAGAAGGGAAAATGGGAAGAGAAACAATTAAAACGCTCGTCTTTGCAAGGGAGGTTGGGACTGTGAAGAAAAATCTATGTGAGCTACAAGACTGTTAGCTACTTATTTCACGCAGTTTTTCACCATTTCGTTGGCAGAAATTAACTAAATTTTAAAAAGCCGAAAATGGACGTCATCTAATAGCAACCACATAAGAGAACCGTGTGAAAAACTCGAAACACATTCAACAGAGAATGGAGCGAGACGGACTGTGTGGAAAAAAACTATGCACGATGTTCATCTTACAGTTTTTTTATGGAACCACGAGTGACGCCAGAGTAAACCTTTCATGTTAAAATGTTACAATTTCTCTCTCCTTGTAGGTCGAGTATAAATGTTTCACGTGAAAAGGAAATGAAGTCAGTTATTTTTAATGTGTGCATGATATTTATTTAGTACTTGAAAGCAAAAATCTTGTAGTGAACTGAGGGATTTCAGTCTTTAAATATGCCTACTGAAATATCAGCTTCCCTAATTGTTTGTTGGAAAAATTTTTGAAATTCTTGTAGAAAAAAACGTATGTCCATTACATTAATAATTATTTCAATAATAAGTGTGTAGCAAAAGTCGCAGCACACTATCATTTATCCAAGCCATGAATCATACTAATGTATCACTACGCCGTGATAAACAGAAAAGATCGAGTACATATTAATGTATACATTAGATTTCTTTTAATCTAGCATAATTTTTAATTACATTGCACCGATTTGAATTAACAATATGTGTAAAGACGTTAGTTATAATTAAATATTTACGGGACTACAATTTACAGCTTTGGCTTTCAACCAATCGCAGTTCAGTCAGTGACGACATACAGTATTATTTTGGTCTAGTACGGCTTGGATAGACAACAGATGCATAAGCTTTTATGATTTTTGTAATACCATAACGTAAAGTAAAAACAATATACTTAAAATTTATAAACATAAAATTTCGATCCTTTTATCGTGGCCTACCATAAATTAAGCTAACAAATCTTTGTTTTGTATTTTCTTTTTTAACAATCAGGTTTCTTGAGCAACCAGACAATAAATAACATTTTTTTTATTTCACTGCAAGTCGAGTGACTCCAGTGATTCAGGTGATTTAACAGATGAAATTTGTGAGGCAGCAAATTTCAAGTCATTACCACAAAAGACAAAGGTTTTATATGAGAACATACGAGTGTTCCATGAAATGGTTAAAAAAAAATATGAAGATATCAGAATCAGTGCCTTTAAAATTTTGCTGAGAAATCAAAGGCACTGAAGTCGTCAAGGCTTTGGTTAAGGTAGTCTATGGCAAATAAAATAAAATATAAGCAGTTTGCTGTTCTCAGAAGAAAGCCGGGCACATACATTAAAAAGACAAAGACTCTCACGGAGCTGTAAGATAATTTTTGCCAGAAGTAAATATATCTGATAGCACAATTATTATGAAAGTTGTTTTACTAATCGGTTTAGCAGGACCTTTTCGCCGAGAGGTAAGTGTGAGAAGAACTGATGATATATAAAATATAGAGTTACTTGATAGTGAAAAAATGAGATCCAAAAACACGCACTGAACACTCATTCACAATTCTGAATAAGGAAGAGAATAGCGTGAATCCCACAGTCCACAATTTGTAGGGATTGAAGTCTTGCGGAATATTTGTATCTTTTGTGAGGTAAAGGTGCTCAATCGATTATTTTCCTATTTAAATAATTATTTTTCAAGTTATTTTATGATTGAGAGAATCACTAAAAACCACGATAAGAATTGTCGATCCCAGGATTTGAACCCGGTACTTCTCGAATACAAGCCTCCTTGCTCGGTGAACACTGTTTTATGTGGATATGTTTTTCAACTGTGTCGTTTCTGTTTATCTAATAGCATTAACATCAAGATTGAACAAAAGCTATCGGTATTGTTATTCAGATGTAGTTCTATTATGAACAAACTAGAAAAATCACCAACGCCCTGAGAAGATTTATAACTCTGAATCGTCTGAGGAGTGGGCCCAGTAATTTGTCTTCATTAGGGAAATTTGTTAGAAAATTTAGGGAAACCGGTTTTCTGGCATGTGAAAAAACGCTCCGTCACATCACCACAATGCGCAGAACTACTATTTAAACGATTATTCTACAATAAGTCCAGGAAATTAGCAAAAATTCTGACTACGAAACTGTTAAAGAGAGCATGTCAAAATCTCCCCTCATACTGCGCACAAGGAACGACACAGCAAATGGACAAATAAAAAAAATTAGTTGCCCAAAATAACTGTAAGAATGTTAAAACTTACTTTGAATGTTACATTAAAGAAGAAAGGACGTAGCTGAAGAATGTAATTCAGTTCGTATCCTTCGTGAATAAATTTTCTATCACGTGATATGCAAGATAAACTCATGTACAGACCGATTATGTAGTACTGACAGCTCAGCGACGCGAAAGAGTGGAAGTAATAGGAATGGTGGGGAGAGCTCTGGAGTAGAGATAAGGGCAAGCGGTCAGTAAAAAAATGCAATACAGTTTAACTGTATTGGAAACACATCGCTCTACCGCATGCGTGACAACCGATTGCTTTGAATTCAAGCGACTGACTAACCCGAACATCCCTTGGCGTAACTTAATGGACTCGCCTGATTCAGGCGCACATTGTCGGCGACTGTCAGGACTAAATAATCGCACTGTACTCCACGCACTGCACAAGCTGAGTGAGAACTATCTATTCACGGCCGCGGAGGGATACTTAATTCATCCATTATCTTTCATACAAGTTTTAATTTCGTAACTTTACAGTTAGTATGGTCAGCTTTTCTGGAAATGAAGCTTCTTTAGGCAGGGTACGAGTCGAACGCTATGAAACAAAATTCTATGACTGGTGTTTTAAGAGGGCTTTTTGTATAGTTACGAGATTTTGTATGTTGCTATGTTATCGTGTACTACACATCTGTTATAAATTAACTAGTGTTCAATCCACAAACTAGGAAAGTGCGTCATCACCCTCCACGAATGCTTTGATCCCATCAATGCCCCGCGCTCCGTAATCGTCTACGACAGTGGTGTCACAAAATCAGCATGGCAACTTATGATTTTGAATTTATTCGTTTGCCGCATGCTCCTCTGTAAAAGGCGAAATATTACTGTACGACTAGTACACAGCGTTCAGGCAGGGATGTAGAAAGTGTTACAGCAAGGAAGGGATTGTAGTTGTAGATAGAATCACACTCACACACATTAGAAAATGTATGTAATAGGTGCTTGAGATACGTCATGCACAATAATGATCAGCAGCAGTAAATAAATTGTAATGAATTTATACAACTTAATAACTTCTACGAAAGACAAAGAAATAAGGCACAAACATTATTTGAAAATTCAAATATTTGTGACCTAAGACTTCATGATTATTTATTTATAAATTAACAGTACTTCACGTGAAATAATATAATATATAAATTCCTCTAAGAGAAAACAATGTGTAGGCCTACTGTACTTGAATTATATTGGACCACGAAGAATTGGCAGAAAGAAACAAATACAGGTACCTAAATACAAATACAAATTGAACAAAAAAGTAATTATTTCCTAAGTTTTCATTTCATTGTTCATCTATTCCAGTTCCAATGTGTATAATATTAAAACACATTTTCTTAAGTTACAAGAGTTTTTTTTTTTCATTTGAAGAACCCGTTGCAAAGGTTTGACATTTATCTTTAAATATTTCTAACATTATCTAAATCTTGTAATATTACGTTAGCAGTTATAATCCTTAAAACTGAACATAAATGGCTGTCTGTCAGTAAACTACTTAGATTAAATTTGTTAAGTTTCATGAAAGAAATAACTGTTTACACCTATACATATCGATATTATTTCTCAAACAAATTTTTATTCTACTATTAAAAAAAGTAAAAATTGAAGTAATTGAGGAAATTGTGATGACTTCAATGCTCTTTACTCTATAGCATGAGGTCAAGTGATGTACTGTATTAAATTTGTAATCCCTATCGTGTCAGCAAGGGGAGGTAAGGTTTGAACGCGTGCTTTTGCTGGAACGAAATTGAAGAACAGCACGTAATAGAACAGGATGGCATTGTTGGCCTACGATGTCTTGTATCAACAACATTGGCGACATCAGCGCTCAGCGGTCATGTAACATTGAATAGTTGGACACTAAAGTTCTTGCTTTGTGCAGTTTTGTGCCTTTTTACACAAATTAATGCCGCCTAGCAATGCGCATTCTGGGTAATTTTGTGACATTTTACAGTCGAAACCTGTGTGCAAATTTACATTGTTGAGAAGCTTTCAAGGATATAGGCCATTGTTTACCTGTTCCACAGTTAAAATTGACACGTCACTTTCCTCATTGATCAGCCCTGCAATCTTTTACATATTCAGTCCAATTCGTTTTAATGTTTTTTTTTTTTTTTTTTCATTTCTTGCAAAATTTCGTTTGGCTTGAAGTCTTGACAATTTTAACCTGCTGTTCTTCACGAAAATTTTATTCCTATCTGTACTTTTTGTTGTGTTTCAAAATATTGTTAATTTCTGTTATTTTGAAAGGTACTGAAATTTTACTGTCAATTTCTTTTCCATTTTCATTTGAGGTAATCTTCCTAGATAGCTGAATGAATTTACTCGCTCCATAATTTAGTTAAGTAATATATTATTTCTCTCCAGGTTTCTTCTCAAGATGCCATTACTTAAATTTTTTCTGCTGAAATTGTTTTGAGAGAAAGGATGCAAAAATATAGAGTCGTATTAAAATTCTTGTAACTTTCAAAGTTTTACTGAAAACGACTTCTTTTATTTTCCCCGCTTTTTTATAATTTTTAACGAAGGAAATTTCATTTTTTACAAGAGTGTCTCATGTAAAAATATTACTTTTATCTGGACTCAAATTTTCGGAAAACTACAGTTTATATCAATATGGTATTTTTCATAGCTGTTTTAAATACCTTAAGGATGATTATGTTGGTTCTTATTTTTGTTTAGATTATAATGATTTTATAAAAATGAATAAAGTGTAAGCTCCTTTTTTATTCTAAAATGTACATTATTTTACAACACCAAACCCATACCATAGCTTATTATTACATTTTGAAATGAACAGTACGTTTATTAGTGCCTAAAATAGCTGTGTAAAAAACTGTATTTTTCTAAAATAAGTAGCTAGTTATGATGAAAATGGGTTAAACAAACTGAGAACATAATTTACGGAGGCGGTTGACTAAAGATACAAACTTCTTGCTATAAGGGGGAGTGACTACAGTGCAGCGTTCTGGTATTTAAATTTTTAAGAGACAATACAATCAGAAAAATTTGGGGCATTGTAAACAACACTCATATTATTTTAAGATCATAAAAAATGTACATTTTTGTGTCATTTTTGCGTCTGTATCCCCTTAAATCATACCCTTTATGAATTCTGTTTAATTTGTGACATGCTATTTATAAATTATCTTCTGAATCTAACATTACGAGTTCAACTACGAACTGTACAGTTGACATTTTTGTCACACTGATAATTTGAATTCCTCCATTAATAAGTTATGCCACTTTGTTTAGTATATCGTCCCTGTAAGTATTGAATAAATTTGGCGAAAGCCATTAACTCTACTTACTCCTTTATTCATTTCTCCTTCTTAGCATAACAATGCTAATATTAACATACCTATACATGCTTAGATTAAATACAAATTCAGTAGACAATTTTGTGTGTGACTGTACCGCGCTACTAGCATAGTTACCTAGGTAATTGTAGCCGGCGCGAGGTTACACCGGGTCAAATGTTCAAATCCTAGTACGCCCATAAGAGAAATTGCATCACATACATGAGATCACGGAGCGCACCCCGTATCAAAATCAGCCGGGTCAAGGGGTCCCAACATCTCAACAAGTTAATTCGTGTGCACTCCATATTATGGGATTTAGATTGTGCTGCGAGATGTGCTTTGAATTTGAACAACTTGTCTATCCGGTTGCAAGGAAATACATTCCAGCTTCCAACTATTCCCTTCAAAGGTGAAATACGATAACATCAGCGGCAGTACTTTCCGAATTCATCTTCAATCAGCACCTCGAAAAGCTTTAACTTTCGACGTAATTGCAAAAATTTTTGAATAACAAATTATAAGAATTTGAACACTTGGTTTTAGAATAAAAAGATTGACAGGAGTCTTGGTTCCGAAGAGTTTGACGTTAGGTATTCTATTTATTTATTTTTTTTTTAATTTCTTCAATCATTTATTCATTTTCCATTTTCTTCATTCATTCATCTATCCATCCATTTACAGAATTAAAAAGTATACACATATTTCTGTTTATAACGTTTTATCTTTCTTCTCCATTCGACTCTATCTATCCAGTCCAATTCTTCCAGTACTCTTTCTCTAATCCCTATTCTCACCTCTTGCATCTATGAATTTCGAGGTATCTCTCTTATTTTTTTCTCCTAGGTATACACCATTCCAACACCTTTCCGGGTAATCTTTCTTCTTGCATTCTTTTCACTTGTCCATACAAATTCAGTTGCTTATAATTGTAACTGTTAGTGCCCGGTAACTTAGTCCATGGAAGAAACGGCGATAAGTAAACAACGCGAAGGGTGAGGTCACTCACTAGACAAGCTACTACCGATGAAGAAAACATTTCTTACCTTCTATATATACAGTGCTCAGACAGAATATTTATCTTACTGCATGCATGCATGCATGCATACATACATACATACATACATACATACATACATACATACATACATACATACATACATACATACATACAGTAGTCCACACCTGTGGAGTAACGGTTAGCACGTCTAGCCGCGAAACCAGGTGGCCCGGGTTCGATTCCCGGTCGGAGCAAGTTACCTGGTTGAGATTTTTTCCGAGGTTTTCCCCAACCCAATATGAGCAAATGCTAGGCAACTTTCGGTGTTGGACTCCGGACTCATCTTCATCTCATTCAGACGCTAAATGACCTAAGCTGTTGATAAAGCGTCTTAAAATAACCTACTAAAATAAAAAAAAATACATACAGTACGATTATTTAGTCCTGACAGTCGCCGACAATGTGCGCCTGGGTCAGGAGAGTCCATTAAGTTATGCCAAGGGATGTTCAGGTTAGTCAGTCACTTGCATTCAGAGCGATCGGATATCACACGTGCGGTAGAGCGGTGTATTCCCAGTACAGTTAAGCTGTACTGCATTTCTTCACTGATCGCTCGCCCTTATCTCTACTCCGGAGCTCTCCCCACTACTACTATTACTGCTCCTCTTTCGCGTCGTCGAGCTGTTAGGACTAAATAATTGCTCAGACAAAATATTTATCGGATTAAAGTGGAGAATGTTAACTACACTGCGGTAAACATTCTGCATATGGCCTTCATTTTGCCTAGACAAGAGTATTGTTATCAAGAGAGACAATTGGCGCTCGGTTATATTTTATTCTGAAATCCATTAGGCCTAGCTTGCCATGCTGGTTTGGTTATACGAGAGCTGGATTCGGGACGGGCTTGCACACTTAGACACGCTTTGGCCCTTTGTCCTCCCTATATATGCGATGATTGTCCAAGTCCGATAGGTGGACCGGGTGACACTCATGAATCCAACAATAACAGGTGGGTCACCCTATCTTAGTCCCTGATACAGCCAGTCCCGTTTCGCGAACGAGTAGTCTGATAAGTTCCGGTGACCCAGTCGTCGGCCAACAGATGGGCCATCCTGCCTCAGCAGGTTCCAACCGCAAGCAAGTACCCTGATAAGGCACAATGGCCCGGAGTCCCAAACCCTTACTATATCAGCAAAGGAAACCCGTAGGCCTACTACCCTCAAGACTTCATCCCAGCTTATTTTTAATGTTGTAGATGATGAATGAAATTAAGGAGAGGTGAAGCGTGCTGGTGGAATAAAAGGGAAACGCGAGTGCCCCGAGAAACTCCCCCCCCCCCGAAGCGTCTGTTTTGTCCACCACAAATTTCATCACGGCCGAACCCGAACCGCTTGGATAGAAGATTAGCGCGGTAGTACTTACTTGAACCACAGACGAGGTTTAATTTGCCGAGGTATAAAGGGAATGAATTTCTATGTACGTCCGAAAAAGAAGCCATAATTTCAGCTCAAATCGTTCCCCCTGTACAATTATTATGAATGCGAACGTTCTTCCGAATGTTTTTTTTTTGTAGGTTATTTTACGACGCTTTATCAATATCTTTGGTTATTTAGCGTCTGAATGCGATGGAGATGATAATGCCGGTGAAATGAGTCCGGGGTCCAGCACCGAAAGTTATCCAGCATTTGCTCATATTGGGTTGAGGGAAAACCCCAGAAAAAACCTCAATCAGGTAACTTGCCCCGACCGGGAATCGAACCCGGGCCACCTGGTTCCGCGGCCAGACGCGCTGACCGTTACTCCACAGGTGTGGACCCGAATGTTATTGCAGAGCAAGATATTATGACGTAAATGCTAACCCTTTCAATTAACTTCGACAACAGCGGTAATAAATATATTTCCATACGAGTTTCGTTATTATTTCCCTCCCTTCACTGAATACAACCGTCTTTGATTTTCACATAGTCATACTTGTACATCATTAGACTACACAGACACTGTATTTTATGATACAACATTACACTATATCATAATAGACTGTAACAACTGTATACTAATGCATACATTTTATTATTACTAGAATATAAGATAATTCACAAACTAGCTTCACTTGTCTGCAGCATATGTATTCTGAACAGAGAATAAGAAGCACCCCCAACACGTGAATCCTAAATACACTTCCTTCCCCTGTGCCCGCTGAGAGGTGAGATCCCTCTACGACAGGGATGAGACGATATTAGCTCCCAACCATGGTAGAAGAGCTCGACCTTGATCACGAGCGCATAGCGCATCCGCTATAGAGCGTCGTAACGTAGACGTCAGGGATGTACATGCACATGCAGTGAATAAAGGCAGCAATTATTACAATAACTTGCGTTACTAAATTTCTGGCTATGTAATAGGGCTAATTACTCAGTTATTTAATACACATGTACATATATAAACAAATCGCAAAGGGAAGGGTTTTTAGGAACAAAAAGAGAAATAGGAAAAGTTAATTGTATGTGAACCATTTTTTTGTTAACAGCAATTATTTATAATGTAAATACTTCACTTCATTGGTTAGGAGAAACTAATAGGGTCTACCTGCTCCACGTGTGTGATCTCTAAGTACTTTTGAGTATTTGTTGAAAAAATAATGACAGTATTGATTGAAATAGAGTATATTGATTGTGTGATTGTAAAATGTAGTCCTTACTCTCTAGTCGTGATTATGTAATGAGTTTTCTTAGAGCGATTTGTGAGATGCACGTAATACGAAAAAACAAATTGATTAAATTAAGATAATGAGAGCCATCGTAATTTTTGGGGTCAATCATTTAAGGGGATATGTATCATTTTTAAAACTTCCACAATTTTCGGCCAAAATTTGTGAAACTTAAAGTATATAAACATATCTATAATAATATCATCTGTACAAAATTTGGTGCAATTAGGTCTAATAGCTTTGAAATTATATTTTTAAGTAATTTTTATATTGACGTTACTAAAAAAGCTCCTTGCATCAAAGTTTGCAAAATGTTTAGTTCATATTTGATAAAAATCCTGAAAATAGTTATTGGAATAAAAGTGAATTAGCTTTTTGAGCTTAGTAATAGTATAAGTTAAAGTGCAATCTAAGATGAAATATTATTTCTAACTTAAAGAAACATGTAGTCTAATAAAAGTAAATATCCAGAAACAAGCAACAAATAAAACATCAACAATACATTTAAAATAAAGAAATAAAAGGAATCTAGATACAGTCTACTGACTAGAGGTGGGGAAAAAGTAACGTAACAGTTATTTTGGAACCGTTCCTTGTTTGGAACTGTTCCAAAAAGTAACAGCACCTTGGAATACTATGTTCCAAAATAACAGTACGAAATACTTGCGGTTACAAATACTCGTTTCACTTTGGAACTACATTATGACAACGCCTATTCCACAGAAACGGAACATGTTTGGTACTATTGAAAGCAGTGACGCCAACTTTTGGAAAACAGTGGGTGGGCTCAAACATTTGACGAGCTTTAAGTTAAATAAATCTCACAACACGACAAATTATTGGGTTGGTTCGGATTCCACGAGCCTATATAAGTTGGCGCCACTGTTTGAAAGCAGAATAGGGAATCCTTTCTTCGTACTGAAATAAATGTTGGAAAGTAAAGTAAAAGATAAATAGTAAAGATACGAAGATAGTCTTTAAAAAATGTATACATTATCTTGGAACTTATGTTAATTAAGTATAGGATTCTAACAACATAATGCCTGTATTATAGTAACTACATTGTGAATTTTATCAAGGGAGATGAAAATATATAGGTTGTTTTATTTCCAAATATTTTACGGTTTTAGTTTCATTACCAATTCTTGAAATTAAACTGAAGTCTGTTGAAACATGACTGTATTACTGAAGTTCTTTTGTTTAAAACAAAGTAAAACGGTAAATTTTCATATTTCATTACAATGAGATTATTATTCTTCATGAAGGTACATTATTAATATGAATTTTAGCACGGCCGAAATGATTATAGCTTTTATTTACGCATTTTTGGAGAAATTGAACACTACTGTGACCTTCAGCTAAGCAGAAGAGGAAGAATAGGTTGATTCTATTTACCACTGGGACCCATTTCGATTTCGTGACCAATTTACAAATAATTTAAAATTACATTACATTTCCTGCTTCGAACAAACCTGATCTACGAATTCAATTTAGCATTAGAAAAGATTTCATTTCCAGGAATTCATATCTCGACTCATTATGACATCGTACTGCATCACATGGCATACAGGGAAGTATGTGATCATTTAGCGTCCTAAACACTACTGTTATATTTCATACTAGTCGTACGTACATGTTCTCAAATACCACTGTTACATTACGTACTAGTAGTACGTGGCTCTTCCACTGTTACATTAAATACTCCTGTTATACAAAATACTTGCTGTTATGGAACTACATTACGAGTTATGACTCATGAGTTATAACGTAACGGCCTGTTCCAAAACATCACTGTTACATTACATACTAGTAGTACTGTACCTGTTATACAACATACTTACTGTTACATGTTACAATATACTCGACGTTATGTAACACGGCCGACTTGATGCTACCTTCGCTTTCAAAGGTGAAGCGAAGCTAGCATCAAGTCGGCCGTGTATGGAACTACATTATGACAACCGTTGCTGCAGTGTTGTCAATTTAGCGACTTTGTCACTAGATCTGGCTACTTTTAACAATTTTCAGGGACAAAATCAATACCAACTTTTAATCCTGAACTGGCGTCGTGCATAAATATAACGTAACTGGTTTCGTGGTGTCAATACGGTCAGTATGACTTCTGGACTTTCTCATGGCCCTCGACTTACACTTTTGCCTTTTTTACCCAAATGTTTGCATAAACTACCTTGACTAAAGGGTTTTAACACAAATAAACAAATATATATATATATATATATATATAATGTAAAAATTAATTTCTGATCCTACAGAATTTATCTGTTATGGTAACAACAAGGAGTCAGGCCACAAAGGGAAAAACACTGGAGGAGAGGGATTCGATTCGGTGCTGTGGAGCGAACTTCGGCGTAGGCTATATAATATATGGTGGTACTGTTATTTTGGAACTGTTATTTGGAACCTAGTATTTTCGTGGAATTTGAACAGTTGGAACTGTTACAAGAAAATAAGAACTTTTCCCATCTCTACTACTGACCCAAATGTAAATTAATTTATCTTCAATGTCAATTCCGAAAGCAATTTATTTCTCTCTTCTCCTGAATAATGCCTATATAAATAAATAAATAAATAAATAAATAAATAAATATATATATGTATATATATATATATTTTAATGTTGCTTCTCATAATGCCGTTTTATGTTGCTTTTTTTTTTTTTTTTTTTTTTTTTTTTTGCAAATGATATATTTTTTTACACAACAAACACTGGACTTCATCACTATGTCCGAAGCATAATATTGTATCTTCCACTCTTCCTTGAAAGCTTTAAGCGCTTCAGTTCCGTCATGATGCGCTGTGTTCTAAGATCTGTAAATCCTTTAGCAATATTTACAGGTAAAAGAGCTCCGCGCGCGCGCAGCGAGCGGAAAAAAGCTCTCGCTCTAAAGTACTAGTCGCCATCGCAAGACTGCTCTACGACGACTAGTCCCACTGAGCCTGACAGCGTCTCAAATAATCCAACACAGAATCCTCAACATTTATTTTAATCTCTTATAAGAGTATTAATAATATTTGTAATTTTGAACGTCTCGTTGACAGACTAAAGATGCTATTTTCAGTGGCACTAATTTTAATTTTAAAATTTGATTCTGCTTCCATATTTAGCCATATAAAATATCGTATCTAAATTTGCTCTAAAACCTCATTAGCCTACATCTAAACATCGAGTATAAGGAAATTTCTTAACATCATAAAAAATACTCTAGTAATCTTAGTCGTTTACCTTTCGTTGATGAAGAATTTTGCTCCGTTTTAAGATATTAAGAGCTGCATTCCTTTCACCAACATTTTGGTATCCGACATTTTCCACAGACAAAATATTTTTGACGGCTAATAGCACAAGTGAAATTATTGTGAAAAGAAAACGAAAATATTCAAAGCTGCATGCTGCCTTTTACTCAACATATTATTCTGCATGCTTCTTGGTGGACGTTGTTGGGCATAGTTTTGCTCCTCGAAATAGTTTTTCATTATCTTACGTCTATTTTGTCTCCATTCTGGAAGCTCAGCACCTTTTTCAGACGAATTTCACAATCAGAATCACTCGAAACGTCTTTCAGCTGGCAAATGGCCTTCATTTTCCAGACTTGTCAATCCAGTGACTTTGCAGCAACACACGATCCCAATTCGGCACTGCCGACAACGAAACTATGACCGAAGTGATAGACTTGGGATACTGTTTAATTGGTACGAATTATGAAGACGTCACAAACGTATATAATGACATAGACTTGGGCTATTTCTTGTCGGTGGAATGTCACTCTGCCTTAGGAGAGCTAACACCTGAAGAAATATCATCATCATCATTATCATCATCATCCTTGCATGTATTGGGCCTAGTGGCCCGTTACGGTCTCTTGCCAACGCTAGAACGGTCTGTCCAAGGATCTCTTGCCCACAGGATGATAATTTAAAATTTTGCGTGGAATTCTAGAACGAGGAATTCTGATGACATGTGATCTCCAGTTTTGGCTGTATTTCTGTAGGCTTTCCGTAATCGGTTCAATCTGCAGTTCTTTCATAATGTCAAAATTTGTAATGTGATCCATTCTCGTGTATCCCGCTGTACGACGCATAAATCTCAATATCAATTTCGTAAAACAGACGACTTGGGCTGTTGTTTTATTTGGGACCTCAATTTACTTTTTTACTTTTTCCTCTTCAAAATGATATGGACCTATCACAAGTGATTATCCACGTCAGTTTTTCGTATTCTCCAAGGATGTGACTTAGTAATATATATATATATATATATATATATATATATATATATATATACACACACACACACACACACACACACACACACACACACACACACACACACACACACACACACACACACAAGGTGCGGCAGAGGAATCGGACGATTTTCAAATGGAAATAACTCTGTAGTTATGTCTATTAGAACAAATCTATTACTGCCAAAAAAAACGGCTATGTATGCCATTTTTTTGACATACATTTAGATTATCTTGAAAATTATGTTCTTCAAATGATGTCCGTCTCTCTCTATGTACTCTTCAAGTCTTTCCCTGAAGTTGCGTGTCGCTCTTTCCAACACTTCGCCATCAATGTTGGCGATTTCCTGGGTACTGCAATCTTCAGATCATCAGTTGTTTGGGGACTGTTCACGTACACTTTGGTCTTCAGGTAACAGAAAGTAGTCGCAGAAGGTAAGGTCAGGCGAGTAGGGAGGCCAGGCAATGTCGCCACGCCGAGAAATGATGTGCCCTGCAAACATGTGGCACAGAATTGTCATTGAATTTTCTGCCGTATGACCCGTGGCACCATCTTGCTGGAACCACACAATTTATCTATCAATCCCACGTAGACGCCTACGCAGTTGTGGTTGAAGCTTTTCGTCGTAGGGTTCACTATTCACTGTCACAGTGTTCCCGTTCACCTCAAAATACGGGCCTATGACGCAGTATCTGGACACAGCAACCAAACTGTAACCTTTGCACAGTGAAGCAGACGCTCGTGTAGTTCGTTAGGGTTTTCGGGGGCCCAATATCTAAAGTTCTGCTTATTAACGTAACCATTTAAATGGAAATGTGCCTCGTCACTCATGAACATAACAACTTCGTCAGCCAAAATTTCCACCATTCTCTCGGCGAATGTCCTGCCTTGGATATAGTCTCCCTCATTCAATTGCGAACAATCGTAAGTTTATATGGATGAAACTAAAGATCTGAATGCAATATTCGGCGCACAGAACGTTATGAAAGTCGCAGTGCTATAGCCTACCGTCTAGCTGATCGATGTGGACTCCTCGTAACATTCACTCTTACTCGCAAGATCATTCTCAATGTCCCTGAAATCGCAGAATCTGCCACTGAATTCAGTTTTCTGCTTTTCTAAATATCTATATACTTAACACCTTATTACAAATTAGGCATTTTACACTCTCATCATTTTATTTACAACAGAAAGACTCTACCTTCCATTCCACCAGAAATCCAGAATTCTCCGTGTTGGAAGTGGAAGGTTTAGACACAGCCATTGCTGCACCACTGCTGCCGCTTGCTTGTACACACGTAAACTGAGAAATGGTACTAAGGGAGGGAGATATGCTCTGCGGACAGATATCTACACACCTTGAAGGTCAGGAATCACTGGGATTCACAAATCCTCCTTTGCCCAGCGACGATTAATATATATTATCTATTTCACAATTGCTTATCATGGAGTGTTAAACATTTGTGTTTATCACACTGATACTGCCTGGTAAAAAAAAAACCTCTTTCTTGTTTACCAGTCTGACCCATCACATTCGAAGCAATATTATTGGGGAACCAACTCAGATACAGTAACGAAATTCATGTATCTGTACATTACACATATTTAGAATATGTTTTAGTATGTGTAGTAATATATCATTCATAATGTGTTAGTAAATTACAATTTACAAACGTGGAGTAATTTGGATATAATTCTAGGTTAATTGGTAGCTAACCTAGTTTTAATTCCATATCATGTCACATACGCAAATTTGTAGGTTGGTGAAAGACAAATGAATATCCGAAGTGTTTTCCGTCCCTGATTTCAATGACAGTTATTTGAAATTTACAAAATAAGCCTTATCAAGAACTTAAGTATTGGCTGAATTTTATAAGTCTTCTAAGGCTTCATTAAAATTTTAAATGTCTAACAAGCCTCTAAATTCTAGGAAACATACACTAACATATGGTTGGGATAAATCGATTTTATAAGAACTTTGAAGCACGTTTTAATTCAATAATACTATTATACCCAACTTTCTCCACCCATGGGGTAAATTAAATATAGTTAAACTTATGATTATTGTTATGATAAGAAGAGGCCAACGTACTTGAAAATGCAATAGAATCATTCTGGAAAGTCACAGTGCTATTATCATGGTAAGGCCATTCGTTATCTCGTGAAACCAAATGCTTGCGTGCGCCGTAGCTTAGACTAAGAAACTTACGGTGGGGTTAAGTGAGCTTTCTAGCTACAAGTAGAAACGTAGCGAGGGAGGGGAGCTTCTCAGCCCACTTTCTTCTTCTCTTGGCGCGTAGGTAAGTTTCACGAGATAACGAATGGCCTGTAACAGCCTATGGGTCTCTGAACTTAAAAAGAACTGTTTTTATACCCAATTATCCCAATTCACTCTAGTAACTGTAACAGTTATCAAACTCAATCATGAATTTCAACCCACTTTCTAACGTGTCTTCAAACAAAATAAATACTTTGCTATAAGTGTGTCGATGTTAACTTGAGATACAAGAGTTTTCCGTAACAATTCCTAAACTCGTTTCTATGGCGTTCTAGTTAGCTCTGAAAAGTCATAAATTCTGTTAATTCATAAAGTCTGAATTTCACATCACTCGTAATTCAAATAAAACGGTACGGAGCAGCATTCAGTCCAACACCTGCACGGAACTGCTTTTACTGTCATCGCGACATGTTTCCCAACGCCGTTGTTGAAATATCGGTCAAGCGTTTCTCATAATGAATTGAACACGGTATGTTATGCCAGGCCCTCGGGACTCAAGCGAAACACACAATTTCATTACGAAACTATTCAAATTTATTGCCTTGTGGGCAGGATCGTTATTCAGTCACTTGTCTGTCTTCAGATGCATTAATCAACCGGTAGCAAAACCTGCTCCAATCACTGGAAATTATCCATCAAACCCTTGATTAATTTCAGATTTCTGAATTCTTCAATTCGAGAGGAATGCAATAATTACATAATGGGAGTAAATTATGTCGTATTGGTGAAGGCGGCAATAAGAATTGCATTAGAAAACGTGATTCAGAATGACTGTTAAGATGATGTTGGAAGACATCTACATCGCCAGAAAATTCGTTTTGTATGACTGGAAGAAAGAACTTCAAAAGATGTGAAGCTCACTTGCACACAAAAAGAATGTCGCGAAAATCTGAGTTTCGCGTAAGATATAAGCCTATGTGAAAACATCAAACATTAAAAACTCCGTTTTTTTCTGCAACATTGTATTGTATTAAGAGGATACGGAATTGCCTATCTTGTCCATATTAAATTGTGCTTACATAACGAACGTTTTCTTGAAAACTATTGAAGTTAGATAGCCGACTCTTACAGCTTATTTACACGTAACTTGATTTTATACTGAAACAGTAGTTTTTTCTTTAACTTATTTCCTTACAGAGAAATAATTTTTCCCCTTTCGTATATTTTTTTCAGCGATTTTCAATACATTATCCTCTGTAAGATCTCTAAAATTTAAGCAAATAAAAATAAAGAAAAATAAAGAAAAATCAGTGCATGTAAAACAGACCTGGGCGTTAATAACTCAATTGAGGTACTACAGATTACCCCTTAATTCCCCACTCCACATTCCCCGCAGATATACCTGATCTTTACGAGTAGACCTGAATGCAAGCATTGCTAAGTTACGGATTGTATAAGCCATGCAACATAGGTTTCGGCTCTTGCTGGTCGTCTAAAATCCACCACCGATGCACAATGCTTTACTATGTGTTCGTTTCTAAAGTGGTAAAGCGGAAAGGACATGAGAGGGAGTATCTCCTTTCCTTTTTCCTTCTCCTTTATGCCTAGGGCTGATGTAAAACATCCAAATAAATAATTCCTGAAAATTTTAGCTTTCTACTAAACAGAAGCTGAGAAAAAGTTCGATTTGTATGGAAAAAACTCAACTTACGGAAAATAAACGTTAAAATAAGACTTCTATATACTACGCCACGTCCTCGGAAAAATGAAAAGTTAACAAAGATATAATTTTAGTATAATCCTAAATGCCACACTACAGCTGGATTAAGACACAGTAGGAATTATGGACCAAGACTATACAATTCAGTATTGAAAAATAATCCAGACCTAAGTAATTTACACATTCTTAAATTTAAAAATAAAGTGAAAATGTTTGTATGATATTTGAAAAATTTTATTATAATTTTTTTAAGTGTTACTAGCATTATATGGTACTAATTTTTATTGTGTTTATCTGATGCATGTACCCTACAAGACAAAACATTGTAATAAATATAAATAGATCATTTTCTTAATTAATAACAGTGTATATCTCCAATAAATGATTTTCTTAGCATCGCCACAGATACACTTGATTGTACTTGTCACTATATCTTGTCACTAGAAAGTTTTTGAAATTTATATTTTCCCCGCCATTCATAAAATATTTTGATATGATACCTCTTGCACAAAAGGAGAGATCTATAACTGAAACTCGATTAATATATTTCAGTATTATTTGTATTTATCCTGGTAATAATGAACAGTTTGACTCGTAGACATTGTGTTTTTTCAGCATTAACTTCCCATGTTTTTACGAGAAGATTAGAAGAGAACGGCAGTTACGTAGACTTTCAGCTCCCCACTACTACCAATAATGCACAACACAATGTCAATACGGCAGTTGCTGTCGTCTGCGATACAACGAACTTTTCTGCTGATTTTCGAGTTTGGCATTTTTTCCGGTTATTATATGCTTATTTAAGTTGTGTTAACTCTCGCTAGTGGTTTTATATTTTATTTTATCCGTCTTAGTATTTATTTTATTATTGTAAATATTTTTGTTTTATCACTATTATTATTATTATTATTATTATTACTATTATTTATATCATCAGCATTATTATTTGAACCCTGTAAAATTTATGTAGACTACTGGACTGTACCCGAGCACGAGCATATGCTCATTTCGGGTATCTAGTCATATGTATTCAATTCAAATGTAAATTGCAAATAAATTTGAAATTTGAAATTGAATTTGAAAATATGTCATAGGCTATATTATTTTAAAGAGAAAAAAATCAAAGAATAAACTGGAAAAGTAAAAAAGTATAGGCCTACAATTTTCCGTCCAAAATCATAAAATCTATTAAGAATGAGCGTTAAAATTAAGACATATACCTCTTCTCAGAAAATCGAAAAAAAAATCATACAATTTAAGTACAGGCATACCTGATATGCTATATTACAGAGAGAAAACCAAACAATGTATTGGGAAAATAAAAAATAAATCAAAATTTTCATTCAAAATCCAATTCCGTTTCCCCTACAATAGGTCTGTGTTTATGACGACTAAAGTATGATACATACAATACTTGTGATCCTAATGTAATCCAATTATACTTGCAACAAGCTTATTTATAATTTCGTAATTCAAAATTGTGTAATAAGTAAATTAAGTAACATAGCAGGTAAAAGAGCTTATCCCACAAAAGAAAAAAATTCAGAAACAGCTATAATTAAATTTTAGCACATTATTATTAGTTACTTTATGTGAAAGAATGTAAACATAATCGTCAAAAAGAAGCATAATATCTTCGAGTTCTGTAATTAAATTTTAACTAATTACAACAAAAATGTCACATTTAAGAAATGAGGGTTAAGCCCTTTTATCTAAACACCATCGATATCCACATAATCTCCATATTCAGGTATGTATGGATACATTCTTTTCCTTTGTTTTGAATTTGCTTACAATTTTTTTTTTTTTTTTTTCCATTTTGAATTACGTATGTAATATAGGCTTATTGTAAACAACATTTTGAAAGTGACTGTGTTGGAGCCTCAAATTCAGTAATGATACTTTTTATTATGTAATTTGTTAATTTTTACTTTTTAAACACTGTTTGGACTAAGGACAAACTTACTATGGCGACGTTCATGAAAGCACCATTACGCTCTGTTACTGGTTTTGACAAGGTATGAGGGAGGGGCATTGAAATTTGTTATAGACTTCAACATCACAAGACACCGTATTCTTTAGCAGTACAATATCTTCCACAAGGAAATGATGGACTGCCATGCAAAACATTTACGCTTGTATGTCATGAAGTATCCCGCTAAGGAAAGGCAAACTCCTGGCACTGTCTTCAGCATCAATTGTAACAGTAAGTTGTTCGCAGAACTCAAACAAAGAACAATAGTGCAACATTCTTTGTAATGTATGCACATGGCGGCAGTCAGTAATAAACAAAAGAGTTGGACGAAATGTTCTGACATAGAATTACATCTTCTCCTCACTGCGGGAGGGGTAATTTGGGAATTGACTGTCACGTAACAGTGCAACCCACTCCCTTTGTGTTCTTCTATTCTGCTTGTTTTCTCTCTGTTCCTCTTATATAGCTTTCTTCTCCTTTATGTAACTTCATTCTTCTTCTTCTGCTTCTTCTTCTTCTTCTTCTTCTTCTTCCATGTAACAGTAGCGGACGGTGGGTTTGAAAGTTGAGGAGGCCAAGACGTGAATGATGAGAATATAAAAATATAAGGACTGTGACGTACCTCATTACCAAGCGCATAATTTATAGATTTTAAGAAATTAAAATTAGGTTTTTCAATTTATGTTTTAGGGTATTAAATCTTATGTTTAGGAATTTATATGATTTTATAGGGAAAAAATAAAAATAAACAACATATTGTTAATATTATTATAACGGTTGGTAAAGATTGCCTCTCTTTAGGATACTCCAAGTCCTAACCTACGAATTAGGTCTTTTTAGGTCATATTGAATTTAATAATGATACTCTTTGTTACATAAAATGAACAAGAGAAGCAATATTTCGAGAGTAACGAGATAGCAACAAAATTGATTCGAACCTAAGAATCCGGGTCTTGCTCATTACTATTACATAGCCTAATTTTACAGCAAATTAACTGGACGTTCCTCTTTCTTTCTAAACCAATCAAATAGGTCACAACATACTGAATAACTGCTACTAGAAGAAGCTAGAGGCAAATCTGCATTTGTTTCTAAACTCTCGATATATTTAAAATACTGTATAAATACATCTGGTAACACAAAAGAATAAAATAACAAGAACACCCGCAAACAAGAGAAAATCTAACAACATAAATGAAAACTTTTACGCAGGGAGAGAAAACTCACAACACGTGACTCAATTTTCTAAAACCAAGAAGAGAGAAAGAGAGAGAACTTCCCAATACAGCCGAAACCAGCCTTGAGTATAAGCAGTACAGTTGTCAGCGGTGAGTAGGACGTCTCCAAATCGGCTCCCTTCGCGTGTTCTAGTCAAGTTTAAACACTCTTCTAACCAGCTATCTAATTGGTTGAACTGCTGTTGTCATGGTTACCGGGGAGTAGCGTCATGTAGCAGACTCCTTTCTCCCGCTCTCGCATAGACAGTGCAGGCTGCTAGATGTCGACTATACAGGTTACAGCGCTATCTGTTATTTTTCAGTACGAATTATTTGTACTATCTGCAGTATAGCGAGCGGGCATCACCAACTGGATGTGGTCGACTTTACGTAACTTACATCTTAGTCGTAGTGAATAGTAAAATTAATATAAAAGGAAAAATTTTCGTCATTTGCTATAACTTGTCTGTGATTTTAATTCAGCTGAAATTATTACTGCCATATTGTGTTCTGGTAAAATATTAAGGGAGACACGGCCTCCCTTGCCTCCCCTGAAAATCCGCCGCTGCTATGTATGCTCATTCTCCATGCCTTTTCTTGTTCTATTTGAACAGCTTATTTCACAAAGGGACCTGAGTCACTTTTTTATGTGTTTTGAGTTAACAACAGTTTTGTGTTCTCCTGTTATAGACGCACATTTTAATGCAGAGACCCTGGGTCATGCCTTTCTTATAGTAATATTGAGGATGTTTGTTGTTCACGTAGTTCAGAAAGGTACCTCAGTCAATGACTCGGGTACTTTTCTGCAGAATATGTTGGTCACACTAATCTAATCAGGCTGAAGTTGGTAATATGTAAATAGCACCACTTGTAATGTAGTGTTTTCTTTTGATTAGGCCTACATCAAAACATATGTTCCTAACATTGGGACCGAACTTCATGTCTTCTCTGACAATTATCCTGGTCAGAATAAAAACCACACATTGACTAGAGTCATGCAGACTTTAACGGATACAGGAAGGTTTGAAACAATGAAGCATTTCTTCCCCTTGAGAGGATACTCATTTCTTCCATTCAATCGAAAGTTTGGTATAATAAAACGTACAATGAAACGTTGCAGCATAATTTATACGGACAATTATCGAAACACAATAAACATGGTTGAAAGTGAACAGATTATTCACTAGGATAAATGGTGACCATCTCTGTACAAAAAAAACTGTGTCCTCAATGGAGACAGCAGAACATGCATACAAAAACAGGGAACAATTAAATATATCCAATTATCACTATTTTCAGTACAGCTCTAGAAGAAAAGGTGTCATCCTGACTTCAGAATTTGTTCACACACTGAGCTCTGAAGATAATCAACGTCATTACTGTAACACATTCCTTTCATGCAAAGGAACTGGTCATGATGTTTACTTGCCTAATATCCTGCATATCCAGCTGAACATGTAGCCATCAAGAATACCAAGGGGCAAGGCATAAAGAAGGCACTGAAATATATACTATATGAATTCACAAAGTTTTATGACTACATAATTCTACTGCCTGTATATGATTAAATCAGTATCAAACAAGTACATGAAATAACTTTCATTTATGCAACATTAACTGACCTTTTCTTTGTATGTTTTACAGTTTAAACGGTGTATATTAGCATATATTTTGAAAAGTGATATGTTATGTTCCATATACATATGTCTTCAATTTTCTTATTTTATAGCAGAAAGGGACCTCTATCGGTGATTTCCAAATGAATTTTTCTGGCTGTAAACTGGCTCAATTTTTGTTCTGAATACTGTAAAATATGCATTACACACAAGTAAGAGTAATTTCTATAACTAAAAATTAAACATTTTATTATATTTTTCTCGAAACTATACAAAAGTGACTCAGATCCATTCTGAAGTAAGCTTTCCATTTGTATTCCCTTGTTCTCCTCGCATTCCCCTTGTTCTTCTTGTAGTCTCCGTGTTATCATCGTATTTTCATTGTTTTCCTCGTTTTCCACTTACTCTCCTTCACTTCCCCTCTTCTCCTTATTTTCCTCTCGATCGTCTTGTCTTCCAATTGTTTGCCTTGTCTCCCGTCTGTCCTCTTTGTCCGTCTGTCCTCTTTGTCTCCCGTCTGTCCAGTTTGTACGTCTGTCCTCTTTGTCTTCCGTCTGTCCTGTTTGTCTTCCGTCTGTCCTGTTTGTCTTCCGTCTGTTCTCTTTGTCTTCCGTCTGTCCTGTTTGTACGTCTGTCCTCTTTGTCTTCCGTCTGTTCTCTTTGTCTTCCGTCTGTCCTCTTTGTCTTCTCCCTGTTCTCCTTGTTTCCTTCCTGTTTTCCCTCCTTACTCACCCCCGTTCACCTAGTCTTCCCCTTATTGACATTGTATTTTTATTCTTTCCTTATATTCCCCTTATTAGCCTTTATTTGTTCCTGCTGTCTTTTTATTCCCCATGTTATCCTTGTATTCCCCTCTTCCTCCTTGTATTCCCCCTTTTATTCTTCATTCTCATTTCCTCCTTGCTTTCCCCATTTTCTCCCTGTATTCCCCTTGTTCTCCTTGTATTCCACTGCTTCTCCTTTATTTCTCCGTGTTCTCTTTGTCTTTCCCCTCTGCTCCTCGTCTTCCTCCTTTTCTTAACAACATGCTAATCCCTTATTCATCTGTCTTAAAAAATCTTGGTTTCTTTTTCGATAATAAACCAAATTGGAATTTTCAAGTTAAAGAAACAATAAAAAAAAATCTGTTCCTCCATTCACTGTTAGAGTCGCTTAAGAAACTCCTTGCCCTAGCAATTAAAAACTTACCCTAGTACAAATCCTAGTAATACCGCACTTCGATTATTTTGACATTCTTTTAAGTGACCTAAGTTCTGAACTATCAGTCCAGTTACAGCGAGTTCAGAATTTGTGCAACATCCGACGATATGATCACACGTCACCATCCTTCGCAAGTCTTTCGTGGCTCCGACTCAAAGAACGTAGAACTTTATAATCTTTGTCTTTACTCTTTCGAATTCTGCACACCTCAACACCAAATTATCTTTCGTCTCGTTTCTCTTACCTATACTTTAACCACGACGTATATACCAGAACACTTATCTGTGTATAATTAATATTACTATTCATTTCTTTTATCTTCATTGTGCACTGTATGTATCTTTACATCCTACAACTGGTTCCGAAATCGAATTTTGAATACTTACTTTTCTTCCTTGCCTGTAATGGCCCAACATTCGGAACTATAATAATTGAATTTAGTTACAGTGATCACAGTCAGTGCGACACCTTTGCTATAGCGACAATCATTAATAAGTGCGGTTTGTATCTGTATTGAAAAAATGTGATTCATTACTTTAGAACGATACATATTTTGTAGCGAGCGAGTATACCTCTTCATAAAACATCTTCTTATTCATCATCTTTTACAGTATCCGCCTCGCGACAATGGAATTCCTTGGCACAAAATATTAGGGGCTGCAAGACAAAAGTTTAAAATAAGTAGCTTAAAGGATAACTTTCTTAGCAATTCACTCTAATTGTACTGACTTAAACTGTCATTAACTACATGGTAACTTCTTTCTTTAGAATGCATCTTGATAGCGCTGTATTTTCACAATGTCTTCCTAACATTATGGACTATAATATATATTAACATTCTATTTATTTTAATTTAATTCTGCTACACAGTTTGTATTTTATTATTTAATTAATAGTTCATAGTATTTTACTGTTTAATTCATAAGTAACTCTTGTATGTATATTGGTAGACGTAACTTTTATCGAAATGAAATTGTTATATTCTTTGCAGCTTGTAAGTTCATACATATGTATGTATACCTTTTGCTGATTGAGTGAAAGAGAAGGTCTTACAGCCGTAACTCTACCAGCTAAAATAAATCATTATTATTATTATTTTTTTTTTTCATTTTCACTCATTCAATTTCTGCCTAAGGGTAGGTCGTTCACTGCAAACCCAGCTTTCTCCAATATTTTCTATTTTCTGCTTTCCTTTTTGTTTCCTCATATGATCCATATACCTTAATGTCGTCTAAATCTGATTTCTTCTACCCCGAAGTCTACTCCCGTTTATCATTCTTCCAGTGCATCCTTCTGTAGGCAGTTTCTTCTCAGCCAGTGACCCAACCGATTTCATTTCCTCTTCCTGATCAGTTTCAGCATCATTCTTTCTTCACCCACTCTTTCCAATACAGCTTCATTTCTCATTCTGTCTGTTCACTTCACACGTACCATTCTTCTCCATATTTACATTTCAATGCTTCTATTTGCTTCTCTTCACTTCGTCGTAATGTCCATAAGTTATTTCTGCCCCATACAATGCCAGACTCCACACAAAGCACTTGTCTCTTCCTTGGTTCTTTTTCCAGAGGGTCGATCTGGTTGGCGAGTTGGTATAGCGCTGGCCATCTATGCCCAGGGTTGCGGGTTCGATCCCGAGCCAGGTCGATGGCATTTAAGTGTGCTTAAATGCGACAGGCTCATGTCAGTAGATTTACTGGCATGTAAAAGAACTCCTGCGGGACAAAATTCCGGCACATCCGGCGACGCTGATATAACCTCTGCAGTTGCGAGCGTCGTTAAATAAAACATAACATTTTAACATTTTCCAGAGGTCCGCAGGAGACGATTCTTTTTCTATTAAAAGCTTCCTTTGCCATTGATATCCTCCTTTTGACTTCCTGTCAGCAGCTCATGTTACTGTTTATAGTACACCCCAAAGTATTTGAAGCTGTCCACTTGTTCGACTGCCTCATTTCGATTTCGCAAGTTTACCTTCTGTATTTTTCTTCCTATGATCATGCTCTTCATCTTATTTGCATTTATCTTCATACCATATTGTTAACAGCTGTTATTTAGCTCCAGTAGCATATCCTGAAGGAATGGTATTATTATTATTGTTATTATTATTACTATTATTATTATTATTATTATTATTATTATTATTATTATTATTATTATTATCCTTATCTTCCTCTTGTTCTTGTCTTTCCCTATTTTCCTTGTCTACTTCTTGTCCTTTTCTTGTAATCTTCCGTTCTCCTTTATTTGCCCCTGTTCTGCTTGTATTTCCCTTGTTCTCCTTCTATTTCCTAGTTATTCTTGTATTCCCGTTGTTCTTCTATTCCCTTTTCTACCTTTGTAATCTCCTTGTTCTCCTTTATTCTCCTTTTGTTCCCCTCGTACTCCTTCCAGTCCACTTGTTTCCCTTCATTTCCTAGCGTTCTCCTTGTATTTCCCTTCTCCTTTTCACTTGTTCTCCTTCATTTCTCCTCGATTCTTCGTAAAATGCTTCCGTCACAGTAATTTAAACAGTATTTGTCACTAATCACATTACCGGCTACCTGCGAATTCCTCTCAGAGACTTTAATGCGCGTAGAACATGAATTTTTTTTAAATATACACTGTTGCTAAACGTCGCTCGCTATAAATGTATCGTTCTAAAGTGATGAATCACATTTGTTCAATACAGATAAAAACCGCACTTCTTAATGATTGTCGCTATAGCAAAGGTGTCGCATTGACTGTGATCACTGTAACTAAATTCAATTATTATAGTTCCGAATGTTGGGCCATTACAGGCAGGGAAGAGAAGTAAGAATCCAAAATGCGATTTCAGAACCAGTTGCAGGATGTAAGGATACATACAATGCACAATGAACATATATAAGAAATAAATTAAATGTGTCAGCAATAGTAATATTAATTAAACAATTCGAATAGAAATGACATGGACATAAGGAAAGATCGAAAGAAATGTTATTCCAAAAAAAAGTAGCCATATTTAAATACAAAGGAAGCATAAGCAGAGGAGACAAGCTGTTACTTAGGTGCCACAAGTAGTTTGTTTGTTCAAAGAACAAGCCTGCATGTGATTTAACATGTCGGCGTGGGGACAAAGAACCGCGGAAGTTTTCTTTAAGGTACGGGACAATTCGTCATCTCCTCGGAGACCTTCTGATCTGAGATCAGCAACAGATGTCGGCCCGAATGCATATCGCTGCACATTCCTCGCGATAAGTGATCCGATTAGTAAGATCAGGTGGGCCTTCACGCACACCAACTGACTCGCTCCAATTAACTACCTGCAAAAGTGTTGCCCATAGCGGTTTAATGAACAGCAATAATGAACTGGAAGTTGCTTTTTACTTAACGCTATTTCCTAACTAATAATTGGCCAAAAATTGATTTAAATTAATTAACTTCCACCATGTAAGTTTCTAAACTACCGAAGTCGTTAGAAGTTCGATGTACAGTTTGAAGCAGTCCTCTTCATCTTAACAGAACAGGAAGAAATCACGAGAGGTGACAGTTGTCTTGGCTATTTAAGTTACAGCCTGTTCGTCAATTTTTATGAGGCAAATAGATTCCAGAAATCTAATTGTGCATGTAATTATAATCTAATTGTACTCGTATATTGAGCAGTCTGGAATAGAACTCTTGAAAATGGTTTGCAGGTAACAAATCGCCCTGGAATTTAAATAAACCGCAAGGTTTTGGTGAAACGTCTATACTCGAATTAAAATATTTCTTCTTCTTCCTCCTGATCAAGGATTGGTTACTCTACTTTCCTCGTTCCGAAGCACACGTGTCATTGATCATGCCACCTCTTTCCTGGTCTTCCAACGCGTCTTTTTCCTTGGAGTTTATACTTATATGCTATAGCCTAAGTGAAAGTCTCTTGTCAGGCATCCTGTCTAGGTATTCTTTCCATTTTTTATCTATATTGTTAAATTTGAAGTATAATATTGTCCTGATTTAGTTTACTTGTTATTGTGTAATTTGTTACGTGGTCTTTTTCTGTTACGTCTAGTAGTGATCGTAGAAATCTTATTTGTTGTATGTAATACGTGTATATTGTACTCTTCATTATAAACACTCGTGAAAATTAGCTAAGCATTCACTCGTCCCATAATTCCCAAGATTATACACTAGTTACATAAATTACTAATTTCGAATTTCAAACATCTTTACAACCCCAACCATGCTTATAATAAAAATCATGAACAACACAGGGAATCGATAAATCTCCCGTCACATTTCTTTAAAAATTAATCCACACTCAATATTTATTCACCGCGGTATGTTTCTGTCCTTAATGATAATTTATTCAGTTATTAACTTAATTACACAGTTCGATTCTTTTACGAGAAAAATAATAAATTTCCTAAACAGCCAAAATCGCATCGTTGCAATTTTCCCGATCTAGGTGGACAAAAATCAAATTTCGACTTGTTTAGTTATGCATAGGTGAATATGAATTCGTGTCCTTTAATATTTGAAGAATGTTTTAAGTAATAGCTTTTACTGATTTATCAGCGGAAAACTATATTTAGAAGGGTATGAACTTTGAGTTCTTCCTAAAACTTCTAGCTCCGGTTCAGTCGTAGAGAGAGAGTCTTACTATGAGGGTGAAAAAGAGCGAATTGTTAGTGATTTTTTGTGTTCTGAAACATGAAATTTCTCTTACTAATGTAACTTCAATTACAAGTTTATAAAGTATTTTCCTTCTTACAGTAGGGTTTAAATACTACAACTGAAAAACTTATGTTTTTAAAGTTCTCCAAATACTTTATGTATAGCCGTTCACGTGAGTTTACAATTCTTTTACCATTTAATACAGCGTCATTTAGAGTTTTGAATCCTTGTTTTAAAGTTTGCGCGTTCTTACGTATTTATAAGTAATTTTTTTCAGTGGTGGGGCGTACGGTAACTGTTCCATGTTTGGCTTAACAGCAAAAAAGAATCATTGACTAAGGAAGTTTTTAATCATTGTGACAGTGTTTCAGGCCTAAAATATTATTCACATGATATGGAATATCAGTTTAAAAGTACATTGAACACATTTTTACCTAACCTTAAAAAACGCACAGTGAATCAGAACGCAAATCACTAGCTGGACAAAATTAATAACTTCTCTGCAGTCTAACGCATTGTTATGAAACTTTGTACATGACTTACATGTGAAACATATTATTTGTGTACAAACTTTGATTATGTTTGCACAAGAAAAACTACCCCTTTATAGCGGGTGCATTTAGACAGAATTAATAACTTCTCTCCTATCTCAACATTTTTATGATACATTGTACGGAAGTTACAGGTAGCATATATTTTTGTGCACAAACCATATTTACGGTTCCATAAGTGGAACTACTTCTTTTAGGGATACATTTAAATAAAATTAATAAATTCTCTCCTATAGTATATAACAGATTTTTATGAAATCTAATAGCCTACAGAAGTTTCAGGTGGAATAATATATATTTTTGTCTACAAAGTCTGATTATGTTTTATAAGAGGAACTTCCTCTTTATAGTGGTGCATTTAAACAAATTAACAACTTCTCTCCAATATAACATATTTTTATGCAACTTTGTACAACTACTAGGCCTATAGGTAGCATACAGGTGTAATCAGAATTTGTACACAAAAAATATATGCTACCTGAAACTCCTGCACAAAGTTTCATAAAATCTGTTACGTAGGAAAGAAGTTAATCTTGTGTAAATGCACCCCCTGTAAAGGGGTACTTCCTGTTTTGTAACTGTAAATATAGTTTATACACAGAAAAATATATCCTACCTGTAACTTCCGTACAATGTTTCATAAAAATTCGTTAGATAAGAGCGAACTTACTATTTTTGTTTAAAACCATCCCGTATAAAGGGGTAAATCCTCTTATACAATCGTAGTCAGAGTTTGCACACAAAGAATACGTGCTATCTATAAGGTCTATACAAAGTTTCATAAGAATCCGTTGGAATGCAGAGAAGTTATGAATTTTGTCCAGCTAGATTTGCGTTATTGCACACTGTGCGTTGGCCCGTTGCTATGGAGATGAGGGAACAGACTGGGATTTCAGTTAAGTCTATTTCCATATTAGTTTGGTCCTTTAAAAGTGGTTCAGAAAAAGAACAAAACAAAATAGCAACGCATGGATACATCGCTCTTCACAAAAATACGACCGGAATGTCGGGAATGAAGTTTTGGGAGCTATCTGCGGAGTACATTTGTTTCCTTAACGGTTGCTCATCAAATAAGGGGCTGCTACAGATACATTTTCGGACGTGGCTACGACCCATTAAAGTCCCACTCCGAGGCAATTCGGCGAGCGTCTACAAATATTCGTTTTAGCAACTAAATTTTCCTTTTACTTTGTCATTACCTGAGGTACAAATAAATTATATTGACGGTGCAGTAAATCGATTTTGAGACATTTACTGCAATATATAATGTTCTAGGCAACCATGATAAATAAGAGAACATCTACTGGAATGTGAACTCTTTAGTACAATAATGTATTGCAATTCACTTCTAAAGAATAATTAATTTATTTTTCTGACATTAATAAACAGTGTCACCAACGTGACACAATTCTCTCATTATGCCTTTTGCACATTTAAAAACATTTTATTTTATATTTTTACTAGTTACAGTCTAATAACAAGTTGTAGTTATAAGTTATGGTAGTTATTATAGTGAGATGGTAGTTTATGAGATGACAAATATTCGTTATGTAATTACGTGGCATTCTCCTTACAGTTTGGAAAAATCTTGGAAAAAATCAAAGCAGATAATCAAACGAAGCGAGAATCGAACCGACGCTCGAGAGCGTACTCTGATTACGCCTGCCGTCTGAGTTACGCCAGTGGTCATATTTCTGTATTTTCAACAGAAAGATTATTTAATTGCATAATAAAAGGTTTCTTATTTTGCCTCATAATCTCAGTTCGTAAAATGAGAATTTCTCCTATAGCGTAAGAAGCTCATTGAATATAATATACAGGCTTCTCTTTTAGGACTGCAATAAACAGGAGAATGACCAATGACAATTGATTTAAATTTACAACTTCAACAATTGATCTTACAAAATAATCATTACGCCCCCTTATTTATCTCAAAATGAGTTTGGCTGTAGGTTATGAACACATCGTCCATAGTTCTCAAAGAATCGAACCAGCGACGCTGTCCATAATATGAAACAGAAGTCCAAAACTTAAGCCACAGAGCTACGGTGGAAACTGACAAAATGAGAATGAAATCTCCCGCATGAATTGCCTTATACAACGTCACAACCAGCGTATGATGGTGAAATGAAATTCCAAGAAATGACATGAAATTGAAATTATTATGTCAGGTGAATAATAAAATGTATGCAGTTCTGCGTTATGTAACTTTCTCAATTCTCCTGTAACTTCATCCCTCTTAGCTCCAAATATTTTAATAAGCACCTTATTCTCAAACACCCTTAACCTCTGTTCCTCTCTCAAAGTGACAGTCCAAGTTTCACAACCATATAGAAGAACCGGTAATATCATTATTTTATAAATTCTAACTTTCAGCTTTTTTGAGAGCAGATAAAAGCTTCTCAACCGAATAATAACACGCATTTCACATATTTATTCTGAGTTTAATTTCCTCCCGAGTATCATATTTATTACTGTTGCTCCAAGATGCTTGAAATCTTCCACCTCTTCAAAGAATAAATTTCTCATTTTTATATTTCCATTTCGTGTAATATTCTGGTTACGAGACATAATCACATACTTTGTCTTTTCGGGATTCACTTCCAAACCTATCTCTTTACTTGCTTCAAGTAAAATTCCCGTGTTTTCCCTAATAGTTTGTGGATTTTCTCCTAACATATTCACGTCATCGGCATAGACAAGGAGCTGATGTAACCCGTTCAATTCCAAACCCTCTCCGTTATCCTGGACTTCCCTAATGGCATATGCCAGATCTAGAGCAAAGTTAAAAAGTAAAGGTTACACTGCATCTTCTTGCTTTAGCCCGGAGTGAATTGGAAAAGCATCTGACAGGTACTGGCCTATACGGACTATGCTGTAGGTTTCACTGAGAACAATTTAAATTGCTAACACAGACATAAATGAGAAGCTTGTTTCCAAAACCTGCTAATTCCATTCGTTGCAATGTTACAGGAGAGCATAAATTCTCCTATACTTTTCTGAGGGCACAGACTCATAGAATCTTTGGATTTCTCTAATGTAATAACATCGTTTGTAAGTAATGTTCTTTTCAAGCATATATCTACTTAGGCCTATTTAAATATTTATTTTTAAATTTAAAATTTGGCATAGCATGTTATGGAAATTAAATTTACTTTTAGGACGTTTTGGAAATATGTATATATATTTTTTTCAGAAATACTGTACTACTAATACTACAAAACAAAGACATGCCATAATACAATTAATTATAGTTAATTACAGTTAATTTAATGAAACATTATTCATGTTTGGATGTAATCCTATTTTAAATAATTCAAGATTAATTTACATTTTCAAACAAAACTTTTACAAAACAAAAACTCTTCCATAACAATATAAGTATGAAGTATCACTTGGGGTTATACCTATTTCTAAACGAAGTAATTCCATAATATTGTCACCTTATAGCATTTTTAATCACAATTTCATTAACGAAAGTTAATTTAATGACGATTTCTTCAGTTCTCGGTTCAACTTTTCCTGAATAAATCAGTTAATTTATATTTAAAGATATAACACTGTGATATAGGACAAAGTTCAAAAAAGATCTTCATTTACAATATTCCCGATATCATCTTCTGCTGATTCAGTCGCTGCTTCAAAATACTGTTTGTAAAATGCTACTTCTTGCCATTCCAACCCCATAGTTGCTAATAATTGTTTGACAGCATTAGCTTTTGCTGTTGATACGTGGCTGTATTTCTTCTGTTCTTTCAGTTATAGAGGAGCATTAGTAAACAGTCTCTTCAAGATCTTGTAGTAGTTATGAGATATGAGATATACTGGTTTGAAGGAGACTTCATTTTGTCGATCTAATTCCAACCCAATCACCTTTGCTTCTGTGATTATAAACCCCTTTTCAGCACTGAGAAGTTTGTTCACTGATGAACTCCAATCTTATACAATCACGCTCCGCCCAGCAATGTGCAGTGTACCAAGAGAAGACACAAGAACATCATAGCTGTGGACAGGATCACAGTTTCTTTTTATGTATTTTCTTTTCTGTAACGCCATATTTCCTGTCCGCCAGCATGTAGGAGTGACCTCTTGTAGGGAAGAACCATTCATACTCAATGTTGTTCGTTAAGCAAAATTTATGCATCATGAATAACGTGGCATAGTTTTTATTTTGCCCTGTGCAGGAGTTACAGAACATGCTTAGCTTCTTCAAATTACCACTTTTTATCATTGGTAGTACAGTATGGTTGAGGACATGGTTATTTTCTTCCTCGTCCATACTCGCTTTTAACCCACCTGTAGAAATGTACAGATTGAGGATTAAGTGAATGTTCATGACGACTGCAAAAACATAGTACCAGATTTGCCTAGAATAGTATGTTTGATCAATTAGAGTTTTTGGAAGAAGTTGATTTTTCATTAGATCAAAATTTAGTGTCAAGAACCTCCTGGCCGTATGTAAGGCTCTTAGAAAAATCTTTTTGACCGGGCCTTGTGTAAATTGAAATCTACAAATAGTCTGTGTTTCTCTTCTCCGTGATTGAGTCAGACTAAATTTGGGTCTTTAGTCTGATAAATTCGCTACAAACATCAGTTTTCATGGATCCAAAACCCAGATTCAATTTCGACATGAAAATTCTACTATTCATCATAAGTAAAACATTATTCCTGTTAAATAAGATTTTAGTATGTTTTGGAAATAAAAGAGTTCTCTCCCATCAGTATATATTTTAGCTCTTTTGGAAATAAACTGTTATTAGAATGTGTTGGAAATAAACTGTAAAGTGAAATAGTAGTTTTTGGAAATAAACTCTGACTTTAAATGCTGTTTTCATGGGTAAAAGTATGTTTTTGAAACAAATAAATATTAAGAATTAAATATAGAGCCAATGGAGAACAAAATGGTATGCTTAACTCAAATTAAAAAAAAAATGTTATTTAGCAGGTTTTGGAAACAAATTTATCATAAGTATTCTTATGAGAGGACCTCACCGTCCTCTATTGAATATTGTGTAATCAATGACTTTGTATAATCATCATGGAGATAGTTATTAATGGATAAAATGGACTTTCATGAGAGTTTCTGTAGTGTGTCAATGGGGTAAAGGTTTGAGATGTAAGCTATCCTGACGAGATTTGTTAGAAGACCCTTCAGACAGGCTAATGTGCAAGTCCGCCATTTACACAGCCAAGAAGCAAATTTTCTTAGAAATTGTACATTACCGTCATCCATAGAATAAATTGAATTGCATTATGGTTCACGAAGGTTTCTTCCTTTTTGTGGGTGCTTGACATTTACATTTTCCGCCATTTATTAATTAAAGAAATAAATTCTGCTGTCCGTTTCGTACGTTTATTTTTAAATTTATTTTTAAAAGCCGGCAAAGCAGCAACATTTTTGTCATCAAATATTGTGACGACAAGATTCACATTTTTCCTTTCAATGGACGAGAGAAATATCTTTCTACTTAAATTTGGTGTTAATTTAACATGGCTATCTTTTTCCACTACATAAATTCTTTTTTCAAGTCATCAACACGGGCCTCCAAAATATCATAACATTGTAATGAAGGATAAAGAAATGTTTCTGAATTATCTTTTTCATTAATCCAATTACATCTTATTCATTTTAATTTTAAATTAAATTTAACAAAACTGAACTTAATTCGCCAATTGCGTAATTTTTCAAACATTTTTCTGTTAACGCGGCTGTTATCAGATTTAGTGGAAATTATTACATAAGCACATTCTGTTAACAGTTTTGTAACTTACTTTGTTAATTCTAATAGATTATCTACATCTAATTTCTTTTTCGTTGTTGGTAACTCTATAGCATCTATTAGATGCTTTATGGTTGTGCTGACAGATGGAATTACTTGTCAACAATGTGACGCTGAAACGTGTGTTCAGGTAACTGCCCAGCGACAGTCCTGATGTATTTTATATTTTTGATGATTGGTTAATTAATATTAACCCGGCACACTCACAATCACACTCACATTCATACAAATTTCCAGACTCTTCTTCAAGAAAAATTCAATGAGAGCCGAGCCCGAGAATCGAACCCAGGACCTCCAGATCTGTAAGCCAGCATGCTGACCAACAGACCACGGAGACAGTCACATCTAAATTTGTGACAGAAAAAAAAGCTACATCACCTTTGTTGGTAGAAAATACTAAATTTAACATGAAGACTTAAATTGTTGTAGCTGCAAGGGACTTTTTTGTGCAACTCTTTCGATTGTGCCTCCTTTATAATTAATTTTAGGGGAAACGTGTATTTCGATTCTGTTGTAAATGACTTGAAAGGCGTTCGAATTTTGTCCACTGATCACACAGCAGATTGGATCCTAGCAACCACTTAAGGGGGGGGCTGAAGGGTGAAATGTCTATTTTTTACATTTTTCGAGCTACGTTCTTGATTTTGTGTACATATAATCATGGTGTGATAGATAATGATGTGGTAAAGTTTCATTTCTCTGAGTGAATTACTTTCAGAGTTAGTAACAAAAATATTTTAAAAAATTTGCATATTTCAAAACGAAGTGCGCCGCTCAATTTTTAGTAAAATTGTTTGCTGTTTTTTTTTTTGCACTGGCATATTTAGAAAAACATCACGTATTAGTTTTCCTATATCTTTAATACAAAATGGGGGAAAATTTTTATAACCACTGCATACCTAAAAATAGAAGTTTTTCCATTGCTAATATAAATATTTAATTTTTTATTTTAAAAACCATTCATTAGTCATAAAACCCATGAGCTATTTTGTTAACCACAGTATAATAATAATAATAATAATAATAATAATAATAATAATAATAATAATAATAATAATGCCAGTTGGCCTTCTCTTCTCCCCGGCAGTAAAAATGTCATCAAAATTGTAAGAGCATTTACACTTCGAACGTGATGAAATGTGCTGAAAAAAAGTGTGAGAATACAGCTTGTAAAATTTGCATGGAATTGAACTTCAAGGGTGCAGCCATTTATATATTACGTAATTTTTATGCTTTCGAGCACCGCAGAGCATTGAAACTTGCTCAGCATATAAATAAGAGATTGCTGATTCATTTTTTACAAGAAAACGAAAATGCGATATTTTTCTGAAAATTACCAAAATTCTTAAAACAGAATTAAAGACTATTTTATCGTCGTTCATCCATTCTTTAAAATTAGACTCATTTCTACCTAAAGCCTCCTAACTACGGTCATCTGGAGCTTTTCGTTTGGGACCTGAAACAGTGATCAGGTATAAAGGCTGGTTTTCGAAAATTGATGGATAGGCATCGTCAGTTAGTTTTAAGCCTGTCTCTGTGAACTATTAAAACTGTGCTGTCGTCCGTCCCTAGTTGCTTTGCCATCGAATAATAATCTCTTCACTAAAATGGTTAGCCTAATACACACAATAGCAGAATTTCCGGGCAGAAAGTTTTCTCTGTGAATACACTTCAACCACTAACTTCTGCCTTCAATGTGGATTCTTCGGAAATGAAAAAGTTTAAACTGGTGGTGTTTTTTGTGATTTAATATTTGATTCACAGCCCGGAACACAACACATCCGTGGCATTTAGAGAAAATGAAGATTGCTTTACTTCATTTTTTATTTTATTGGGTTATTTTACGACGCTTTATCAACATCTAGGTTATTTAGCGTCTGAATGAAATGAAGGTGATAATGACGGTGAAATGAGTCCGGGGTTCAGCACCGAAAGTTATCCAGCATTTGCTCGTATTGGGTTGAGGGAAACCCCCGGAAAAAACCTCAACCAGGTAACTTGCCCCGACCGGGATTCGAACCCGGGCCATCAGGTCTCGCGGCCAGACGCGCTGACCGTTACTGCACAGGTGTAGACGCTTTACTTTATTATTATTATTATTATTATTATTATTATTATTATTATTATTATTATTATACATAATAAAGTAGACCTGAAGACATGAAGCGTCTTAAACGCTTACCTTGTTTTATCTTAACAGTATTACTTCAATCCCTATTGAATAAACACACAAGTCAAACATAAATACACGAAATTACGTTACTTTCACAGTTTACTTTAATATATTACACATTTATAGATGCAATATACTAGATCACAACAGACATCCTAATGATTCAATCTCAAGCAATACACTGCTGTGCATATTGTTTTATTTGGAATGCCATAGCTCTGCGCCTAATGATAATACTTCTGTGGTGATGTCATACTCATTGGAATCGTGGCTAATGAGAAAGAAAGGACGCGACGTTACATTCTTAGTCTTAACATGGTCAACACTGAACAAGTTTATATATAAATGCACTTTAACATGAGTTTAATAAAGCAATTCCTTTGTTTTTCATAACTTTGAACATGTATTTATATTAGGCGATAGTCGCGACGGTCATGACTAGACCATGAAAACCATGTGACTCCGATTCGTGCCATATTCTGTCTTTCTCGTTAGCCACGCATTGAAATTTAGATTGTGTCAGGACTTATTATCACGGAGGCTATGCCACCTAAAATTTCGTAAATTTCTGCATTTTATATCGTGTGGCCAACTATAGACTATTTAATCCAATACGGCGGCCGTATTGGTTAAAAACACTTTTGTGACGTCAATGATGAGATTACGGCCCATCCACAGTATCTTTAAAAGTAGCAATAATAATAATAATAATAATAATAATAATAATAATAATAATAATGGTTAAACGAGCGTTGAGCGACTTCCGCAGATTTTGGAATAGACACGGACGCGGTTAGGTTAGGTTAATTTAGGCTTTTATTATCCCGTCAAGATGAAGGTGAAAGCGATCGAGTGTGATTTTTTGTTTTCTATGTTGGCAGTTCAAGTGCGTCGGTGTCTATTCCAAAATCGGCGGAAGTCGCTCAACGCTCGTTTCACCGCCTATTTTAATGTTATTCCGTGAAAATTGTAACATCCAACTATTTTCAGTTAAATAAAAATGTAATTAGTTTCCTTTTCAAATTGATACCAAATTTCAAATTACCAATTTCTACAATTTCTACTCTACATCCTAACCCAAGAGCCCGTACCCGCACTAAAATAATCTGAGGAAAGGGGGATCATCATAAAAAATTTTGAGAAACATTGCTTTAGAGTTTATATTCAACATTCAAGTCAAATGTGTGTGAAAGTGGATGGATTATTTTACTCAATCAGGAGAGTGACAACGCCTGGAACACAAACGTTGAAAATTGTGGTGATTACGATATTTGTATTGCTGGTGATATTGGTCCTGATGGTAATATTTACTTTACACATTATCGAAAGAATAAATTGCAGTTAACAATACGCTACAGCACAATTGCTTCTTCAATAGGATAAAACTCAATTTTCTTCCTTCAGCACCATACTTATACGACAAACAACAGCTATAAGTAGCTGTTATTATTGTGTATTTATAAATGTTAAATAAGTCATGCTTATAATTATATCCAATTAATGCAATCCCCGAGTCTTTTTGAATGAGATTTATTCTAATTCCACTCCAGAATTTAGAATAATTATATCATTCTGGGATCGAAGTGTATCAGTAAAAACTGGTAAATTGTTATAGTACTGATGTATAATCCTTTACAAGAACATATTTATTTTTAAAGACCTCTAATTATGTTTTTATTACTGTAAGTAAATGATCAGTTAGAATAAATGTATAACATACAGTTTATCACTGAAATAAATGCAACTATCAAGGCCGTGTAAACAAGCTTCTTACCAATGGCAGAAGTGGTGTGTGAGGTTGGTTAGATGATAATCGAATTTCTATGCATTATTTGTAGCCCTTCAATATCCTGCAGAAATGCACTTTAATCGCAAACGAGTATTAACTTATAATTAACTCACAATAAATTATAAAACCCTAGTGGATGTTTACTGATAAATATAATAGTTCACTTCACAGCAGTTAAAAACGCAACTCAGCAAACACGAAATACTGTACACCCGCCATTATGGTAATACAGGCTGGTCAACGAGCTTCTTAAGCATCGCCCACTAAATGCAGTTACAATACATTGAAAAAGATGGTTTTTATCAAAGATCATCAGTTATATTTTATGACATTGAACAACAGATAGCGCTATCAGCGATATTACTAAATTTAAAAAGTAACTAGATCGCTAACTGGTTACATACGAAGCTTTAAGGGACAGAAATCGTTGAATTAACTGTTCCGCCACTAATGCCCTGTTTCTCGAACACTAAGATTTAATAAACATGCAATCCCTTCATTCTAAGCGGTCAGCGCATAAAATTCTCTTCTTCACAAAACAGATTCACCAAAATGTTGACATTACTTCCTTCCTATTTACCATACCTTCAAGTTACGCAAAAAGCCACCGGGATAGCTGGGTCGGTTAAGGCGCTTGCTTGCTGATCCGGAGTTGCGTGCGGACACGAGTTCGATTCCCGCTTGAGCTGATTATCTGGTTGGGTTTTTTCCGAGGTTTTTCCCAACCGTAAGGCAAATGTCAGGTAATCTATGGCGAATCCTCGGCCTCATCTCGCTATCACCAATCCCATCGACGCTAAATAACCTCGCAGTTGATACAGCGTCGTTAAATAAGCGAGTAAAAAAAAGTTACGCAAAAAATTTACTTTTCTTAGTCTCAAGATAAGGTACAGTTAGTCATAAGAACTCACCTCTAATTAGAATGCTGTCTCTTTACAACAAATTAAATTATTTGAACAATTACACATTCTCGGGAATGGATAATGCAATTAAAAACCATACTTATTCAAACATGACTAAGTAGCTATTCTTGCATGGCACTGCATTTTGATTTCTCATCAGTACATATTAGGCCCAACAAATTCTGTTGTAAGCATTGTGTTTTGTTTACGAATTATTTATTTCTGTAATGAAGCTATTTATGCGAAGGTGTATTTAAGGACGTCTCGGTACATTCAAATAAAAATAAATAAATAAATAAATAAATAAATAAATAAATAAATAAATAAGCAAATAAATAAACTGCCGCTCTGATTTCGCGATGCAACTACCACGCTAGCTCAGAACTAACGCGCTGGGATTATAAGACCGGGATCCTTGTAACACAGGGGCTTTCTCCGGGTACTCCGGTTCCCTTGTGACATTCAATTCTTCATCATCATCATTCATTCATTCATTCATTCATTCATTATGAGTGTAACGTAGACCTACCGCTTGTGGTGCATTCTGGATAGTCTTTGTTTTCGACACTAGCGATATCTATGAGCCACGCTCGTAGAATCGGGCGAATAACAGCAAATTATGAGTCATGCTATTAAACAAAAACAATGACAGTGGAACCACAGTCTAGTACATAGGCCTTACATTCACGAAGCTCAATACGTAGGAAATATGCATCCATAGATTGTTGCTAACCACTAGGACCGCTACTATCACCTGATCACAGACAATGAGAAATAGTATCGGCACAGTGTACTGTTCCTAGTACCCTCACAACCCAAATTTCGTGATTGTATATACTTGACTGTGGTGGAACCTTGATTCCGAAGAGTTTCACGTAAATACGTCTTCTATTGAAGTTACATTTTGGGCATAGTGACCTTTCGATATAGGCGTATTCAAGCCAAAAAAGAACTCCCATTGTGGTTTCTGATTAACTATCAGATTTTGAACCTCAACAGACCAAATACACCTACCAAATAATTGGACACATGATGGAGAGAGACACGAAAAGAATTTTAGAAGCACACATGAAAATAACTAGGCCTATACAGAGAAAATTAAGGAAATTAGATTTAGTAGTAAAAAGTAAAAGAAATAAATGTGGAGTAAGTTGGAAGTAACATACTTGTTAACTATGATCAGCAAAGATGATGGAGGCGTTAAGGATGTTATAAATGGGGTAAGAATAATTGCAAAAACCATTAAATTTTCTCCGCGAATGCTGTATCACAATGAAAGAAAGAGATAATATGGCCGCAACATGTACCCAAACTCTTTCGTCATGTTAGTAGGAGGAGAAACATTCAAAAGATACATTAGTGTTCAAAGTTATCTGGTCTACGATTTTATGATCGTATAAGCGAATTTTCTAACCACGGGATAAGTCTGAACCAAAGATATAACAAATTGACAAATTTCAAATAGTTCCGCTAGTTCTCAATAAATGTCATCATTATTGTGGCGATTACTAGAAGTGTCGGGGAAAATGATGATGTAGATTAAGCACAAATTATTCTCATAACTGCCAATATCAATGGGTTTGCAACTAAACCCAATGTTGTTTTACAATCATCAGACGGGGTTGAAATATTAGTTTCTATAATGCGGATAAATTTATGTACGATTGGCAACACTGACTATTATCTTCGCCATCTATTCATAGAAACAATAACTAAAGAAGCCACACTTACACCAACAAATTATCGATCATTATCGATTAGTAGGGTCAGGTATCCTTGATCATCAGTGTACAAGATCACGTGTCCTTGCAAGGGAAATTGGGACTAAGAGGGAACGATTATGTGTGTTCCAAGTCTGTTGGGCACTTGTTTCAGTCTGATTTTTTTCAATTCCGCTGAAGAAACAAAAGACAATTTTGAATGGGAAAAGCCGAAAGTGGATGTAAACTAATAGTTACCACATCCATTTCATTTAGTGTTTTGCCCAAGGGCAGATCTTTCACTGTAAACCCAGCTTTCTCCAATCTTTCCTATTTTTGCCTTCCTTTTCGTTTTCTCGTATGATCCGTATATCTTAATGTCTATGATCTGATATCTTCTTCTATTCCGAACTCTTCTCCCGTTCACCATGCTTCAGTAGGCAGTTTCTTCTAAGCCAGTGACCCAATTAAATTACGTCCGGAACCTTTTACCGTGGAAAGACTCATCATGCCATGTTTGCAGCTTTTCTGGGGACAAGAAAATGCGGTAGCTTCTCGTTGCTTTCCGCACGCCATTCTCTCTTTCGCATCTTAAAAAGATCCCAGGGGGCCCCAGGGTGGAGGTGAGGAGAATGGATTTAACTAATTAGGCCCTCCGGACTCCACCGGAATTCACCACAAGGGTTAAATATCAGTTATATTAGGCTTTTTGACCGGGAAATTCCAATTAGCCTTTGCCCCCCTAGCTACCGCATGAGGGGGAGGAATGTTAAGCACGACTGAATCGCCGAAGATGTTAAGGGGACACTATACTGACATTACAAACGTCCATGTTTTCAAAGCTAAATTCACAGAACTTTTATCACTGCTGTATCCGGTCAATAATAACACATGTATAAAATTTAATCCCTCTGTGATAAATGGTTTGCATTTTATTAATATCACAATAAAATATTGTATCATTTTACATAAAAATGTTTCATGCGGCACAATTTATATTATTTTTAACTGATATTCTCTTATATAATTCTTTATGTACATTGGAACAAACATTACTATTGGGTTTTTATGTACAAGGAATCTGTAAATTACTGGAAATTTTTCTCAATTATTAATAGTTTTATTTTTTTATTCTCTTATAATAAAAAATTCTATACATTTTGATTACATAACTTTCAACACTATATCACTTAGGAGAAAAAGATATGTATATGACTTCACGTATTAACTTGAACTAAGGTATTTTTAAACTTAGTTCAAGTTAATACATGAAAGTCGTATACATATTTTAATCCCAAAAATTCAAGTAATTTACTGATTAATTTTACAGCAAAAGCCTATAGTAACTTTGGATTACATTTATATAAGAATATATAGGCCTATAAGAAAATATCAGTTAAGAATAATGTAAATTGTAGTGTAAGGGACTTTCTGTAGAAAGCGATTCAATATTTTAATAAAATATTATAAAATGCAAACCACTTAACCTAAGCGGGTGAAATTTTGTACATTTGT